>NW_013617456.1:13895-49880 GCF_000695525.1 Brassica oleracea var. oleracea | reverse complement strand
TTTATTATTTTTTTCAACTGAACATTTGTGCCTACTGAATTACCTTACAACACGCACTACATTGTGATTTTCGCATGTTAAAGCTGAGAATCAACATTGGAGCTTGCGTTAGCATTTGGAACATGAAATATAGCACCATCAATTTCCAGTGTTAATTCCATCGACAATAGCTGTGCAAAAGAACTCTGCTAGTAAGATAATCGTGATTAGTAATTCTTTACATCTTAGTGTCGTACAACTTCAAGACGATAGACACTTACAATCAACGGCTCTCAAAGATGGACCGTAAACCATCTAATGATATGCTTACCTCGTCGTATAAGTAATCCATGTCACTTCCCTCCCACGGGTAACGTTGCTGGTGCAGATCAATTCCCTCCTTCCTCATTATTAGGATGCTCTGCATTATACCCTTTGTAAGGTTCAAATTTATGTCGCTAGAATTATCAGAGAACGAAATATAAAGTACCCTCCAAATCTTCAGGAGCATCGATATTTTATTTATTCAATGATCTTCATTCAACCTAACAACCATCAAAATAAAAAGAATGTGAGGCACATAATCTTCAAAATCCAAGTTTAATGAATGGAAAAAAAAACTCAGGAAGACAGAAAATGTCAAACACTCACTGGCTTCTTCTTCTTTTACTTCTTGTCTCCCGTGAATGAACTGTCAAAGCCATTATTATTTGCAGGAAAAAAGATTAAACAAAGCAACTGATGAAAAGAAACAAATATGTTTCACAACACATAAACTCTTCTTGAACAATCAGACAACGGATAGTATGTCTCCCGTGTGACTCAGTTGAGTCCTCGATGGCATCCTAAACGACAAATGTCTTCTTCTTCTTCTTGGTTATATCAAAGGGTGCAAACTAAGGATGACCAAAAAAAATTAAAACCACACAATCATGATTTATCAGGCAAAATAAAAGAACCGATGATGAATTTATTAAAGATGGGGAGATGTAAACTCAAAGAGCCAATCTGTGTTTCTTAGATGAGTCATGAACCGATGATTAAAAATTGAAAGCCCTAAATTTCCATTGAAGAGAACGCTTACAGACCAAAGAGGTTTATTGGGCTTTTTTTAACGAATCACATTTCAAAACGTGAGTTATAAAGTATTTATTAAATCATTAGATAAAATAAATAAGTGTGGGTCCCACAGAAAAAACCGAAGAAGCAAAGGTTTCCGACCTTCATAAATATATATTTGTTTCAACAATCAATGTACAAAGACTCCTTTAGCTCAGTGGTATAAATGTTGTTGTTTAGATCTCAATAACCCGGTTCGAGTCACAGACTTGACATTTTTTCACATTTTTTAAAAGTGAGATCCACAAATCGCTGACGTGTCGCATCAGGAGTGATGCAAGTGCCCTATTATAATGTAGATTAGAAAATATCTAGTAAAAACAAGAGTATAGAGCAAATGGCATGAAAAAAAAACAAATCATAAATGACATGAGCATCCTACTTTTTTTCTCTTTTAGCAGTTCAGTGTATGTGTGGGCTGACAATAAGTGGCAACTCATTTTCCATCTTCTCTTTCCATTTTCGTACAATCTTTTAATTATATATAACTCCTGAATTAATAAAAGGGAAAGAATAGCATTTCACAGAAGGAATTTAATTATTAAAAATTGGTAGATTAAGCATCAAATTAATTATTACTGTTTGTATTAATTAATTTATGTGATGGGTTTATATTTAAAATCAGTTTTGTTTTCTAGTTCAATAGACACTTTTATTCATCACTGTTATTTTGATTTGAGATAAAATTCTAAAAATTATTATGTTATGGGCCTGTGGGCCTAAAAGTAACTGAGTCACAAAGACGTAGGAAAGCCGTAGGGGTGATAAAGTGGGCCCATATCCACGACCGAAAGTACGTTAAAAGGAGCGATACCGTTAGGCTTTGGCAGTTTTTTCCGTTTACCTGTCTATTTACTTTTGTTTCTGTTCATCTTCTTTTTTTTTTTTGGTAATTCAGGGTTCCCCGTTTCGCGGGTCATTCACTGGGTCCGGTCAGGCAGCGGGCCGGCTTCACCCGGGAGGGTATGTCCGGAACCCGAAAGCCCAGTACCCGCTTCGTGACATGGATGAACAGTTCGCCTCCGACTGGCGTCGAACCCAAAAGCATGACAATTAACCCCCAAGGCTCTAACCAGTAGAGCTGACTCATCCCGTCCTGTTCATCTTCTTTTATTATCTACTTCACAAATCGCAAGTATTCCGAATAAATCTGGAGGTATATATACGCACGTCGAAAGTAAAATATAAAGTTCAAAAGAGAGTTAAATCATACAATAGTATGAATATAATTCCTTATATTCCATGTTTTTTTCTCCTCATTCTTATTCCACGTGATAGGGAAGTGTTATGGTCCAAGAATAATTATACATTTCAAAATATATTAAATTTTATCGACATTAATATCAAGTTTTTTTTCAATCATATGGTCACGTCTGTTAGGATTATATATACTGTAAATGATTTTATTTGTGTGCATGTTTCCTATTTATCGATAACGTACACCGAGTCGATATAGAACTTGGAAATTTGTTGATACGTCGATGCAAAGTTACTTTCTAGTGTATAATAACTATTATTATTCTTTAGTAGGTTTTATAAAATTAATGAATTCAAAACATACTTTTATCAAACACAATTTCATAATTTCCTATGAATATAATCTTTTATCAAAAAAAAAAAAAATTCCTATGAATATTCTTTTATAATTACGTGAAAAAGGAGGACTGAAACGTGTTAGCTCCGCAATGCTTCGACGGAAAAAGAAAAGATAAATCGATGAGAAACACATCAAACAAACGACGTCGAATAAGCTTCTTTACATGTAATCACACTCTCATTTCTTACTTCATTACAACTCTTTACAGCTCATTTCTTCTACTTTCCTCTATTTTTTCCGGAAAATCATATCAACTTGACAAAATATGCCAAAAACCTCATGTCATTTTACACACGTTGAATGTTCCCAACTGATACTGACCCTCTATCATTTCCACTAATTGTAAGCTTCCCATTCAACATATATGCTTTATACATGTTCTAGAAATTTGTTTTGCACACCACGTCTAATTTGATTTCCGTTGGAAGGGATGTTTAACGCGATGATCATTGGTATTAACGCCGACTGACCCAAACACTCCTTGTTAACAAAAAAAATTGTTTTGCATTTTAATTTACCAAAAACAAGTTGATACTAGTTGATTCTTGACAATATGTACTATAATATCTCATTCTATTATGATTACTCTAAAAATTTCAAACAATTTGATTTAGAAAGTAATAATATTCTAATTTAAAACTACTTTCTTGATATCGACTAACTGGAATATTTTGTTTCAATTCTACACCAACAGAACTTCGATATGAAATTATCGTAATAACTGTGGATTTTGTCTCAGTTATGAAAACAAGTTTATCAACAAAAAGCAGTAAAGAATAAATTAGTTCATGATGTAGTTTAATAATCGATTTCTTTTAGATTATAAGTTTTTTTTAATCATGTTTTGGTATCCTAAACGTTTTAAGTGAGAAGGTTCTTGATTATTAAGCTCCGAAATTAGTTTGGGTCTCATTCCACACAAAAAAAAATTATCAGAACGAGAAAAAAAACCTAGATAGAAAGTGTTTAGCTTACTGACGGGATCAGTCGGGGAAGACCGAGCATGTGGACTTGGTGCGTGCACGTACGATGAATGCATGATTTACTATTCTTTTATTTTACTTAATTGTTTATGGTTTGCCTTTTTCCCTTCATCCCTTGTATGCACCGGAAAGAAAAATATTCAGCCGACCACAAGAGAGGGTCTGTGTTCAATAGGGACACGTACCGAAGTAGACCACACGTGTGTGTCGGTTTAGGATGAATGACAGATGCAGACGAGTCATATGTTCTGGGCAGCGACCGACAAGCTCCTGACACGTTATGAACCTTTAATTTTGAATCTTTCTTGTTCGGTCCGGTCCATGGCCGGCGATTTAGCCTGGCACTTCAATTGACTACCAGAAAAACGAACGTAACTGTAATAATTGAGGCCAATCGAATAAAAATACTAAAATATGAAATCCATATGTCATCTGCTGGCGCATTGTAGTAAATATATATTAAGGTGATGATTATTTGTGGTTTTTGTTTTCTCAAAAACTATTTTTTCTCCAATCAAATTTTAAAGTTTTAGTTTTTGTAGATATCATTTAATTTGTCAATCAAATTTTTTAACACATGTATCTCTTAAAATTTAGGGAAAGTAGTTTTCCAAAGTTTTTACTAATTTATGAAGAAAAAACCAAAAATCAACTTTGGGGGAGTTAGTAAGAAGATAAATTTGTTTTTTTTTTTTGTAAAAACTATTACATTTTAATTAATTTATAGTTAAATAAATAACATTTTCATAAAGATAAAATTCAAGTTTTTGTACAAAATATTATATAAAAAATAATGTAAATAATTATTTGTTTTTCATATCTGTAAAATGAATTTAGATATTTATATATAATATTAATTAATTGTAAACATTTAGTTATTTATTTCTATAAATAAAACTATTGAATAATTATAATTATTATTAGACACATTAAAAATAAATAAAATCATAAAATGTTTTATTAATTAAATATATTGTATTAAATTTAGAAATAAATTAGCAATTTATGTTTAAAAAAAACTAATTTAAATAAGAAAATTTATAAATAGTTTCAAAATTTTAATATCGTAATTTTGTATAATTTATAGATATTTTAATTTAATATTTTAATATAATACTTAAAATAAAATAATTTTAAAACATGTTATTGTATTTTTAATTTTAAATAAAAATCACTATATTTTGATATATTTTAATGGTAGCTTCTAAATATGTTATTTTATTTTTTAAAACAAAAACTACAGAAAAACCAAAAATCTAAAATTAAAATCTAAAAACTAAAAATTAGAACCAAAAGCTGAAAATCAAAACAAAAACTAAAAATCAAACACTAAAATCAAAAATCAAAATCTAAAAACCAAAAAATAAAACTAAAAACTAGTTCAAACAATCAACACCTAAACTAAAACTGAAAATGAAATACTCTATTCGAATTGAACAAAGATAAAAAGATACACAAGGGATCAACCTATATACTAAATGAAATTGTAAAATATCGGTGTTATAAAAGGACCTATTTTAACTGTAATGTTTTAAATAAAATATGTATCATATGACATTTTTTTGTCAACTATCATATCACTAATTTCCGTAAAGACTCTTTTTTTGTAGCGAGGTAATTATATAAATATATTATTTAATAGTAAGTGATTATGTTTTTTCTTTTAATGTTAAGTAAGCAATTTTCTTCTTGATGAAACATCAGTTTGTCCAGACGAGGTAGTGCAAGTGGCAGGACGGGTCTGTGGTGGCAACCACCATCCGGGTTCGATTCTCTCCTCATGCGTAAACTACTCTGCCTCTTCTGGACACCAAAGCGGTACTGGGTTCGATCCAGCCTAGGTAAAGCCCTCCCGGGTGAAGTGGACCGCTGCCTGACCGGACCTAGGAGAATGATCCGCGAAGCGGAGAACCCCTAGATTATCAAAGAAAAAAAGAAAAAAACATCAGTTTAAGAGAAAGACCATGTTTCAGGTCAAGAGAAGACTCGTAAAACTTCGTGGAAGCGTGGATGTCATGCACGTGAAACTAAATAATTCACAATCTAACTTTTTGAGACATTAATTATATGTTGAAACGTTGCAAAAAAAAAGAAGATAATAAATCAGAGTTGAACTAAAAACACAATAGATCTTATTTAACTGACAACAATCTAGAAGAAGATGATCAAAGGCGCTGATTCAGCCGACAAACACGGGCTTGCTTTCCAGTTTCTAACTTAAATAAAACTAGGTAATAGTCAGAAACCTTATATACTATAAATACTTTTTTTTACGAATTTGCTGGTTTATTCATTTATTATTACATATATATATATATATATATAGATGTAGTGTAAGGCTACAAGATGGAAAAGGAAAGTATGAAGCATAATAAAAAAAACTAGGGAAAATTGTTTTTTAGAACAAAAAAAAATGATAACTATGTCATTTTAGACTAATATATATTTGTGTCATTTTTGCCTATAATACCCTTTAATATTTTTAAAAATAAATTTAATAAATAGTTTTACAAACAATTTTTTTTTTGAAAAATAGTAACTATTGATAAAATACTTATATGAACTTAGAAGTATTTTTTCAGTTCTAAAAATGTTTAAATCATAATTTTCAGATTATGTTCTAAATAAAGTAGAAATGACATTCTACGAAGTAGAAAACGAAATCCACTTTTTTCATTGAATCTACAATGTTTAGAATACGTGATCTACGTAAATAAGAGTATTCTAAAAATATTTAGAATACACATTCCGCGCTTAACCTACCGATCTAAAATCTTTAGAAATCAAAATCTACATATTAATATAAATCTAAAACACGTAGAAACCGACTTCTACAGATTTACTGTAAATCTAAAACATGTAGAAATCAAAATCTACACATTACTATAAAATATTTGGAAACAAAATATTTGGGAAATTCACTTTCATATTTTGGAAAAATCAATATTTTAAAAAAAAAACAAAAAAAATGAAAAAAAAGTGGTAACCTTCTTCTCACGCCGTCTTCTATATTCCATTGATTGTTCACAAAATTTTCACATTATTTCTACCATGATTCATATCTATGCTTCCATGGATCAATCGGTCTATAAATCGAGATCGGTCGATCTGTATGAAATCGACATTTGCCGACCGAGTGAAATGGACAAGGTCGATCAGTATATGCTTCGGGTTTTTTTTGTTATGCATAATGATCAGGATCGTTCGATCCGTTCGACCTTGTAATTTCGGATCGATCGATCCCGCTTGATCGAACCTATTATTTATTATATTTAAAAAATACAATTTTAAAGACATTATTGCCATTTTGAAAATATTTAGCCTAATGGAACATAAAGTATATGAGATTAGTATAAAAAGACATAGTTATCATTTTTTCCTCTAAAAAAACAATTTTCCCAAAAAACTAACGGTGGGCAGAGAGTCGAAAGAATCTGAATATCTAGGATCCCCCGTGAAACTCATTTCTTCAACTATACGATGTCATTAATTGGATCGAATTGTTTGATATTGCAAAGTTTTTTAAGCAAATAATTATGTATCTCTTTTCCCCCATTAACAGCTGCACCAGTTGAAACCTTGTATGAAAACTAAGAAACTTTCTATGAATGATAACGTGAAACAGAAACCAGAAGCTTTTAGCAAAAAAAAAACAGAAACCAGAAGCTTTTATTATTAATATATCATTCTAACTGAAATAAGTGATAAATATATTATTATTTTTATCACGTTCACATTAGGCTTAACTATAGTTTTCAACATGCATCGAACCGGAAAACCGGAGGCACATGGCAGAACGAATAAGATCCTAACAGATCAAGAATAACATTTTAAATTTTTCTTTGGGTAGAAAAAAACTAATTCGTTAAGACTGGCCAGTGTCCATCTAGTATTTTCCCGAGGGTTTGAATGTTCTTGTTCTCGTAAAGAATAATTTTCGGTCAACATTGTACAAGAAAAAGAAAACAAAAACAACAACCAACATTGTATAAGCAAATAATACGGAATCTACGAACCTATAAGAAGTTCATTTATTATGATTTTGGTGAAACGAATATGATACCAATTATATGACCTTGTGATTTGTGAACGAAGAGTTCAAATGCGAGTAGCTTATTTGATCGAACAAGAGCCTTGTTATAAAAAAAGTTTGATGAATAGCTATGTTGAAATTTGTATCCGAGTTTTTGTTGAAAAAAATTCGGCACTTTGTTGGAGGGATGGCACTATATGATTAAAAGTTAATCCCGCACCTAAAATAGTTATATATAACACATAAAAATCATATTTCCTAAGAATCCCAGCAAAAAAAATTTTGGTTTGGTTTTCTTTTAGAATGTAGTATCTTATGTTCCTAATTGGTCAAAAAGCTAAACGTTATATTCCCATCCTCAAGAATCTTATTCGTGATAAATCGCCAAACAAACATAAAGTCTATTGGTTTCGTGCCATGACCAGGTTAATCATAAACGTGATCAAACTACGATTGGATTTTTCTTGAATAAAACAGATTCCTTGTATGAATTTCCTACCACCTATCCTCCCATAAAACAAATATTTGTGATTTTGATTTTGAAATTTCTTTCATTTCGATGCCGAATTTATAACACGGAGACGACGGTGAACTTTGAATACAAAGGAACACAGTAGACTGTAGATAGAATCAATATATAATTCTTTCTTTTGACCGAGTACCAAACTATTTGTTTTATATCAATAACAGGTATGCAATAAGAGTATATGCTCACGCGACGACCCACGGTTTGATTTGTTAACATGCGTATAGAATTATAGTCCACAGGTTTAACAAATAGTTATGTACACACACACGTAACTGATGTATTTCGTAAAATATTTATTAGAAACTACTATTTGATACGTTTATAATTAATTAAAATTTATAATCCCAAAATCTTATGGTAAACAGAACAAAGAATGTTGTTTGTTGCTCACAACTTATACACATACATATAAGAATGTTTTTTTAATTCGTAGGTTTCTGAACAGAAACCCATCTAATTTTAAAGGAAACAATAACCGATGACTAGCCTGATCCGAATTTTCTAGGGAGACATAAGACATTGTTTTATTTTCGTCTGATAAAAAGAAAATTAGTTCCTAGCAGAATTTGAATCCAAAACCGGTAGGTATATATTTCATTATTTTGCCTTAAGTTATTTCGTTTGTGCATACACACTAATTCTTTATTTTTTGACAAATATGTCAATAATACACATTAATTCACACACGCATATATGTTATAAAATAAATTCCATATAAGACTATATTATTTAAATGTTATGCAATAAAGGCCCATCTTATTGTAATACATGTTTGCTTTATTAAAATATGATACTGGAAAATTAAACAAATTTTAATAAGCAAATATATTGCAGCCGCAGCTGGTTTTGAGTAGGCCTGGGACTTATTATCCGAGATCCGGATTCGATCCGAGATCCGCTCCGGATCCGCTCCGAAAATAGGATATCCGGGGTGCCCGGATCCGAATCCGGATACCCTAAATTTCCCGGATATCCGGATCCGGATCCGGATCCGGATCCGGATCCGGATCCGGATCCGGATCCGGATCCGGATCCGGATCCGGATCCGGATCCGGATCCGGATCCGGATCCGGATCCGGATCCGGATCCGGATCCGGATCCGGATCCGGATCCGGATCCGGATCCGGATCCGGATCCGGATCCGGATCCGGATCCGGATCCGGATCCGGATCCGGATCCGGATCCGGATCCGGATCCGGATCCGGATCCGGATCCGGATCCGGATCCGGATCCGGATCCGGATCCGGATCCGGATCCGGATCCGGATCCGGATCCGGATCCGGATCCGGATCCGGATCCGGATCCGGATCCGGATATTAAATCCACGGATCCGACGGATCCGGATCCGAATCCGGATACCCTAAATTTCCCGGATATCCGGATCCGTCCCAGGGCTAGTTTTGAGGTCAGCACGAAAGGGTGCTTTTGGTTTTCAAAGACAGGCGGCGTCTTCGAGTTGTACTTATATATAGATTATTTATATGTTCAATATTACTCAATTTGATAAAGCTTTTATGTTTTTTTTTCTCAGATATTTTCAGTGTTATTATATTTAGTCCTCAAAACACTGTATATAATCTTTTTACACACTTGCATGCATGCTACGACACATGTATGTTTCACTAGAATGGCGCCATTTTATGGCAATGTGATATCCTATAATATTACCAAAAAGGCTTATCATTATAGGCAATACTATTTGATAAGTATCAATTCAATGAACAAAACGGTCCAAAATAATATATCCACGTGTAAAAATAAGAACCGTTACAACTTAACAATCAAGTTTCAAATTGTTTTTGATAGGTTCAAAGATGAAGTAAAAGTTCCTCGAAAGGTCACTCGTATTTTAGGTATCGCATATTTGTATGGATATGTAAGAATATGAGCCATCTTAATTCTACTTTTAAGGAAAACTAGAGATTTTACCGCGCTACGCGCGGTTTGTTTGTTTATAAACATTATATAATATTAATGTTAAATATAACTTAAACCTTAGATTTTAAAAACAATTATTTTTTTAAAAAAATATTATATCATTTATTTGTTTCGAAATATTTTATTTGTTTGAAATATCATTAATTTATGTTAAAATATTAAATGTTTCTATTAATCTTTTAGTAATCATGTTTAAATCTTTCTTAAAATTTATAATACTATACATTTAATAAAATAAAAATGTTTTCTATTATATTATGTATATTCTATATTTTTTACAGATCATCTGATTGATTTTAAATTATTTTTAAAAATCACATAGATTACCGTAGAGGTCGTCCCTGAGTCCACGGTTAGCTTGGAAATCCTCATGTGTGTGGAACCTGAACCTGTATGCGGGGAAAGAGACAGAGACGGGGATGTCATCGTCGTCAAGGTGAGCGGGAACATAGTCGTTGGAGAATGAAATTGTTAAACTCTGATCAGCAACGCGATAAATCTCCTTGCTTCTGGTGGCAAAAAAAAATCTGAAGAGTGTAAGTAGCTCCTGCTTTGAGATGAGGCCGGTATGTTTCAGCACGATTACAGGATATGAAACCTTGCATCACAGTCCCCTGCAGGAGTTGGAATAATTCAGGTTTAATGATGTTGATTTAGAATACTGTGGAATGAAAGTTGGGGATTAGAACTCATACCTATTCATCAATGAGTATGAGCTCTAAGCGAAGAAAGGCCCCAGCTTTAGCTATGTTTCTTGCCTCCCAAAAATGGATTAGCCAAAATCGAAGTTGTGACTCAGATCGTCCTGGTGAGATGTCGTTGAAATACATGGCGATCAGGTGGTAAGCTGAGACTTTGCGGTGGTTTTCATCGCCATGGGTGTAGTTTTTGCAGATTAGGTTTTTTGATTTAGGATGGATCTAGGTTAAGAGACAGAGATTTAAATAAGAGAAGTATCAAGGGGAGATGGATCACATAATTGAAGAATAGCTTTAACAGCGTCATTGATTGTGAAGGTAACGGGGAAAGATCAGACGTTTGGAGAAGATGAAGTGGAAGAGTCTCGGGAGAGACACTCAATGCTTGAAGACGACGACGAAACAGATTTTTGGGCATGTGCTCAGATGGACCGACCGATAATATAAATAAAACCCATACAAAACTCCATTCTATTTCAGCCAAGGTCATGCGTCAAAATAGAGGGCCTAATGATATTCTGTAAAGAGCCCAAAATAAATCCCAATAGAGCCCATACGAAAGTGTCAAAATAGTCCATATGAAGCCATCATGACGTGTCAAAAAAGAGTGCTCTGATTGGATGATTTTCCTAGGTGACGTGGACAACTTCAAATCTCTCCCTCGGTCCCTTTTATATATTGGGATTGGTAAGATTATAAAGATTTGGTTTTGATGCCCACCGTTAGTCGTTTGATCAGCTTGGTTATTGTGGAGAGCTGGGCAACGTGGTTTTATAACTTGATGCTACGATTTATATTTTGAACTTTTTTGTTTTAGTAGGGCGAATATTCACAATTTGGAACAAGCATGAAGAAATTCTCTATACTTCTTTATCTTCACAAAGTCTAAAATTTCGGATAACCAAAAATATTGCAGGCCAAATGAATCATAAAATTAGGTGCTTTGTGGCGAATACAAAATTTTAGGATTCTACTATGTGTCAAACACTTTATGCCAAGTGGCTCAGATCTATAACTAACGCTGGCATTTACATTTATTAATATTTTGAAGTGATCAGAGAAAAGTATATAACTTGCGATTGGTATAAAGAGGTATGGTATAAATATGCTACGACGAAGTACTTTTTTATATTGTGGACTGCAATGAAAGAAAGGCTTGCAACAGGAGATCGCATGAGGCATTGTAGTGGGTCTGTGGACAGCTCTTGTGTCTTATGTAATGAACCATTGGAAACAATGGAGCATCTGTTCTTTGAATGTGTATACACTGCTCAGATTTGGAAGAAGCTGATGGAAGGAGTGTTGCAAAATGAGTACACTAACCAATGGAGGAGATTAATGAGAATAATGAGGGTTCCGCAGACAAGTAAATTAAGTAAAGTCTTTCATCATCAAATACGTCTTTCAGCTCACAGTTCATAGAGTATGGAGAGAGAGAAATAGGAGAAGACATGGAGAAGGGCCTTCCCCTGCTGATCTATTGACAAAACTGATTGATAAAGGTATGAGAAATAAGCTCACACTCATTCAGAGAAGAGAAGATAAAGACTTTGGAGGTGGAATGACCTATTGGTTTGGTACAAGAGTCTAGAAAATCTATATCTTTTAGTTTTGATTTTGAGTTGGAGTTTTTTAATTTGAGATGAGATAGGAGGAGAGTCATTTTCTACAAAGTATCACTCTCGATGTAACAAAGTTTTTTTCTTTTGAATTAAATTTAATATTCAATTCAAAAAAAAAAAATTATTCATTACCGTTTGAAGGGTTACGTTAGCCTTTATCTGACTAGCATAATTCTTATATACAAATGAAAATATTTGTTTGTTGTTTCAAACATTATATATAAACGATTCACCATACAACCAAAATGTGAACGTACGGCTTCAAAACTCCACCAAAGGCTCGGACATATCGGCGAGAAAACTAGGTAAGATAGCAAAGCAAGAGAAAACTAAGGTGAGGAGGAAGAGAACGTCTGGTATACACTGTAACAAGCCGGAAAACTAGGGCAATTCTCTTAAATTGATTTTTTTAAGTTTATGTCACAAAAGTATACCTCAAAAAAATAAAATGATCAAAATAGATTTTTTTATTTTGAAAATTTTAATATTTTTTTAGTTTTTAAAATTTGAAATCATACCTCCAAAACCACACCCCTTAACTCTAAACTCTAAACCTTAAATAATAAACTCTAAACCCTAAATTCTAAATCCTACACCCAAAAATACACCCTTTAATAAAACATTTTGGTCATTTTGATATTTGAGATCTATATCTGTGATAAAAAAAATTTTAGATCTATCTTAGAGAATTTTACGGAAAATTATTGAGTTGTTTTTCTATCGGGTTTTGGAACAACAAAAAGATTACTTGATTTTAATTATAAATAAAACGGTCATTAAAAATTTCGATAAATATGGTCATGATAAAAATAATAAACAAAAACTTTAGTGGATGTTTAATAGATCGTGAAAGCTGTTGACCTCCCCCCACCCCCTTTTTTTAGTTATTACTACTATATTTTTTTTTTTAAACGAGACATCGTTTTCGAATACAAGATAATAGAAACGAGATTACTACACTACTACATTAGTATACTATCATAGTTACTACTATATTATATGCATCATATAAGTTTCCCTATTACAACTGATTTTCCCAAAAGAAACAAAAATGTCGATGTCTCCGAAGAAATGGATATTAATTAGTTTGTGAGAAAAGTAACTCGATTGCTTAAATTGTCATATGATTCTGCAACTTTAGGTCATATGATTCGGCAACGTTAGGTTACAGCATCTCCAATCCAACTTCAAATCTTCAAATTTTGACATTTTTGTCATTCCAACCCAAACTTGAATCCTTAAATTTTGAGCTTTTAAATAGTGACACCTCAAATTTGAAGTTTTACTATTCAAAACCTCAAAATTACTATTCATTTTCTTTTTAGTCCTTACAACTATTTTCTTTCACAAATATATCTACTAACTTTATTTAAAATATTTTTTTTTTTTTGATAATCCTGGTATCCGAAGACCTCGTAAGGCTCCGACTAGCAACCAATGACCGTCCACCGGAGCTAAGCCGGGGAGCCCGCCGAGGTCTCCAGGAGGGCTGGTGATCACCCCATGTAAATCCCACCAGTGGCCAGCGTAGTTGGAAGTGTCCGTATTGAGCCCGAAGGCCCTCAAGAGCAACATCCGCCAGCGGGACGCGAACCCATGACTTCCCAGGTCGAGGATCGCCACTGGACCACTAACGCGTGAAAATATTTAGAATATTTTAATTACACCTAAACAAAATAAAATAGAATAAATATTACATAACATTAAAATAAAATTCACACAAATAGAAAATTACATTAATTAAATCTCACACAAAATAAAATTCACACAAAGAGAAAAATATATTAAATAAAGCTCACACAAAATAAAAATGCATTAAACAAATTTAACATAAATTATAGCAAATTACATAATATAATTTTCTAAAATTTGTGTGTATGTGTGTTGTTTTACTATATATGTAATTTGTATTATTTTTATTATATAATATTGTAATATTGTGTGTTGTATAATATTTAAAAGTATGTTTTATATGTATTTGTAAAGTTTTATTCTTATTTAATAACTTTTGTGAATGTTAAAGACTATAATGCAAAAAAATAATTTTTTAAAGATTTTTTTGAGAATTCATAGTTGGAATAACTACCATTTAAATCTTTATTTTGAGGTTTTGGTCCTCTTGGAATGAGGTTTTGGATTGGAGAGGCTCTTGGTAAAAATTTAAACTGCATCTGAGACACGTGGCGTTACTGTGGGACCAATTCAGACAAAGAGAAGAGTCACCACCACCTCATTCAGCTGGGCCGGCTTGTAGGTCCCACCTCATAATCTCGGTCCCATGGCTCCCACTTGTAACGAGACTCTCTCTCTCTCTCTCTCTCTCTCTATCTCTCACCAAGTCTTGTGCATCTATATAAGCCACCTCTTGGTCACCGCATTTCTCCCACACTATCTCTCTCGTCTCTTCAAACACTGCAAAACAACCAAATCACTTATTCGAATAATTCTCGTTCCTTCTCCTCTGTTTTATATATTTTTTTATAAAATGGTGAGCCAAAACGTCGTCGTACCAGACGCCACGACGGGAATCATAACCGTCTCCACCGTCTCTAACTCCTCCGTATTTACTCCTTCCGCTCAAAAACCACCGACTGCTCCCGGTCATATCTCAATTTCCAAGAAGAAACTACTCAAAAGCCTCGAGATCAGTGGCGACCAAAGTCAGAGACTCAACTCTTGGGTTGACTCCATGAGAGCTTCTTCTCCTACTCATCTCAAATCACTCCCTTCCCTTTCCTCACAAGAAGAGCTCAATTCTTGGATAGTAAGCTCCATGATCAATCACACGCTTTTTTCAGACAAACTCTGTTTTCTTTTTTCTTTTTTCTTTTTTTCCTTAGATGATGCTAAAGTTTTATTGCTTTCTTGTGTTTAATCTCTACCAGAAACGACATCCATCGGCACTTGACATGTTTGAACGGATCACTGAAGCTTCAAGAGGAAAAGAAATCGTTATGTTTCTTGATTATGACGGTACTCTTTCTCCTATCGTCGCTGATCCAGACAGAGCTTTCATATCCAGCAAGGTTCTTATAATTAATCCACTTAAATTCTCCATATTTTCCAAGCTTATTATTTCTTCCATTATTAAATATTCTATTCTGTATGTTTCACAGATGAGAAGAACTGTGAAAAAGCTGGCAAAGTGTTTTCCAACTTCTATAGTTACTGGTAGATGCATAGACAAGGTACATTTTTGTAAAATTTAAAAATGTATTATTCATTTATTACTGAACAAATATAAGTTTAACTTCTAAATGAAATACTTTTGCAGGTTTATAGCTTTGTGAAGCTAGCAGAACTGTATTATGCTGGAAGCCATGGAATGGATATTAAAGGGCCAACAAAAGGTTTCTCTAGATACAATAAGGTTATAATCCTATTTAAGATTATATATTAAGCTCAAATAATTACAGAATTATAATCCAAAATTTATTTAGTTGTAAACAAGTTTTACTTTTGTTATTAGGATAAACCATCAGTTCTTTATCAACCAGCCGGAGATTTTCTTCCCATGATTGATGAGGTAAAATACAATTTTGTTTCATTCCTTTTTTGGTTTATTCTCTATTTGTATAAAATATGTATGTGACTGAGTAGTAAATTTAAAATAAATTTGTAGGCTTTTAAACAATTAGTGGACAAAACCAAATCAACACCTGGAGCCAAAGTGGAGAACAACAAGTTCTGCCTTTCTGTGCACTTCCGCTGTGTGGACGAGAAGGTAAAAAAAAAAATTAGTACAAACGTTTCAGATATGTGTTAAATTTTTAAAAGCTAATTACTCCTGTACTTAATACCAATTTTCTTTGAAAAAATATTCAGAAATGGAGCGAACTGGCTTTAAAAGTTCGGTCGGTGGTAAAGAACTATCCAACACTGAAACTGTCCCAAGGTCGGAAGGTACGAAGTGGCATGTTCTTTTTTGAACATAGAGTGGCATGTTCTTATTGGTGAATTTAAGTAAGTTAGAGTTTTTGCATTAAAAACAATCTAACTTATTTATTTTGGACTTTAATCAGGTTTTTGAAATCCGACCTATGGTTAAATGGGACAAAGGCAAGGCCCTTGAGTTTTTGTTAGAGTCACTTGGTGAGATATTTTTCCATGTCTTGTATTTTTATTTTGCAAAATTCTTTTTTTCATCAACAATAATATGGCTCTTAAGTGGTTTTACCAGAATTAAAATATAAACAATTCTAAAATTTAATACTTTGGCTGTTGCAGGATTTGATAACTCTAGCGATGTATTTCCTATTTACATTGGTGATGATCGAACCGATGAAGATGCTTTCAAGGTATACAAATTCAATTTACGTGCGATGTATACAATTAGTTTCAAAATTCTAATTGTGTTTGTTTCCGTTTTAATTTGTGTCTTCTAAATTAGCTACTTCAAGAGAGAGGACAAGGCTTAGGTCTTCTTGTCACCAAGTTTCCCAAAGACACCAATGCTTCGTATTCTTTGCAAGACCCACTTGAGGCAAGTACACATACAAATATACAAACATGTTAAAAGTATACATTCATCCATTTTTCGTATGTATCTATACCCCGTATATTAATACCTATGGTTACTCAAATATAATGATATACTTCTGCTAAATATTCAGGTGATGGATTTCCTGCGACGGTTGGTGGAGTGGAAACAAGTTCAGCAATGAACACGAAGGGGCCAATGGAGTTTTTTAGTATAAATAATCATTGCCCATAAATGCATATATATATATATATATATATATACGTATAGATGATATTGTGCCTATCATAGAACAGAACATTGTACAAGATATATAAAGGCAAATTTCATAATGTGCCTCTATATATATATATATATATATATATATATAGGTTGATCTTGTTCACCACGATCTTGCTTGAAAGGCATTTTTTACCTTTTACATATTGTATGGGAAGAGGTATACCTTATGTTAAATTCTAAAGAATATGTGTATCGTTTTGTGATGTAATCATATTTTCTCTCCTATATGGCTATTTCGTCGAGAAATCTTGCAAAATGTAAATTTTCAATGTAAATTTTCTCCTGGAAAAGCTCTTGTAAAAGGCATCATAGTTTCTTTGCAAATGTTTGGAATCAATTTTAAAATTCTGCATTTAAGTACTGAACAATACATTTAGTAAACCGGTATAAAAATTCAAAGATAACGTTCACTGGTGAAATCGTAAAGTAACACTCTTTTTCTCTTATAAAATTTGTTTTAGATTACAAAGGCAAAGTTTCGCTTCACAAAACATATAGATATTAATATTGTAGCTTTTATAGTTTTAACTCTTAGTTACAAAAAAAAAACTCTTTAGATACAAACAAACATATAAGTAAATAATTCGATCAGAAAAACGAGTAAAACTAAAAAAGAAGTTAATGCGAGATTACTAGGATGTAGATTGTGGACTAGTGGGAATTAGACACACATCCATGGTAGGTCCGTTACTTTCTCCGCACCATGAGAACATACATAGTACTTGTGCTGATAATGACTGAGAAATGACAAATTCTTCAACTTCAAGTCTTCTTTTTCTGTTGCGAATTAAAGTACATATTAACCACAAAAATTTAAAAGGTGCTACAATTTCTTCGTTTTGTTTGCTTGCACCGCATGATAAAACAATACATACGTTAAGTAAGGTGCGTGTTCCTCTTTATGTCCATATCATTTGCTTCTCAGGCTCTCAACATGCGCATATGTATGTGTAACTGCATGTAATAAAGAGCTCGAGTAGATTCTTTACACGTGTCTACACTGCAAATGTCGGCGGTCTGCTCTTCGAGATCTTTGATCTGTCCAACCTCAAGCATTAATGTTAATATTAAACTTTCAAAAAGGAACATGAACAAAGACCATATGTATATGATTTGAATGTGCACATGGGCCGGGGATGCATGTGAAGAAGAATGCCGTGACAATGGGAAGCCATATTCAATGTACATGTGTCACTGTTCTGTTCGTCTCTCAGATTCACAATTATCAAGGAATAACTAACTGATTCAATATGTTTTACTGGGCGAAAGATTCCCTTGTAAACCGAGAACTATACATATAATGGTTATACTTATTTCCTTGTGATTTTAACCATGATTGTTATCGTGAGTGCTTTTTTTTGGGTCAAACCTTTCATTACTTGCATTAAAAGAAAAAGTCTTTTACACCAAAGGTGCAGTAACATAAACAACAAGGGCTGCTTTAGCTAGTCTATCAGCAGCTTCATTCCTAATACGAGGGATAAAAGAAAAGGAGATAGAATCCAAAGATCGACTCATCACGCTAATGTCGTGGAGGATGCCTTGGATAGATGTTACAGAGGAGTTTCCTGTAACGAGATCAATGAGGCTTTTACAATTTGTGAGACAGAGTAAGTCTTTGAAACCTGCATTAATAGCACAGGAGATGGAGTCTTTCATGGCCAGTGCTTCCTCCACCAAGGCTGATGCGATACACCGGCGGTGAGCAGAGCCTTGGAGTAGCGTCAGTCCTGTCTGGTCTTTTATGATCCATCATGTTCCTCCCCGACCAGTCGCAGTATCCCAAGCTCCATCAGAGAAGCATACGGTTTGATTCATGTTGGTTGGGAACATGACTGTTCTGAGCGCGAGGGGGGGGGGGTTTACTGATGTTGTCGGAGGCTTAAGGGGCTGAGCCAATTGCCATTCACAACAGTCTTTGATTGCTTTGGTGGTAGTCTCAATCTCAGAGAACCTCTTTTCTTCAAACAAATTTTGATTCCTACTAAGCCATAGGTTCCACAGTATCCAAGGGTATAGAGGTTGAGAGAGACCACAAGGAGGGAGATTTACCATTTTTAAACAGTGTTTGAGCAGTTCTGTTACAAACTTCACCACTGAGGGGTTTGGCTTGAACAGAGCAGGGGCTTGGTCCCATACCTTCTTCGCAAAAGGGCAAGTGAGAAAGACATGAAGGACAGTTTCATCATATCCACATCGCTTGCAGGTACCGTCTGTCTCCATGCCTCTTTTCTTAAGAAGATCACCCACAGACAGAGCATTACATTTGATCTTCCACAAAAAATGCCTGAGCTTTGGGGAACATTTAACATTCCAAATGCATTGTTTCCAGATGAAATCTTCAGGGGTTCAGGGAGTGACGTGTAGTGTTGAGAGAGCATACCCTGATTTAGTAGTGTATTCCCCTGACTTCTCGGGTAGCCAAGTCCTCTCATCCTGCATCCCCAGCGCACTAGGAACCAGGAGATTGATCTTTTCTTCGTACTCGGGGAGAATGGTTTGGACCGCACGGGAGTTCCACTCAGCAGATTATGAAGAGATCAGGTCCGAGACCCTTAGCTCCTGGAGGTTTTCTGGAACTGGTCCCATTGGGCAGAGTTGCTTTGTTGTGGACAGCCTGTTATCCTGCCACACCTTTATATTATGAGTGGACCCTGATTTAGTAGTGTATTCCCCATATCAGGTCCGAGACTCTTGTCGTGAGTGCTTTAAACAGCAAAACTACTCGTAACTACATACTATGGCTGAAAATAAAGAACAAGGAACAATCAGGTTTAACAAAACATAAAACAAGAACAAACCCAAACAAATAATTATGTAATTGGGTAAATATTTTTATTATTATGACGTGCATCATAAAACAATTGTCTGAAGTAATGGACTCATCTCGGAGTTCAAAGATATTGGGCTTTTCCAACAAAATTCGGCCCATTAAAAATCTGACCATTAACCCGGGTTCTTATACCACCATTAACCCTGCCTCTTAAGTGGGTTCTTAAGTGGGTCCCACGATTTTGATAAAAACCAGCTCCTCATCCTCTTCTGCAAGAGGCAACTTTGATTGGGTTCTTGTACTGTTTGCGGCCCTACTGACACGTGGCGGCCTGCGATTGGATCGTTTTTAATTTTTTTTTTTCAAATCAGACAAAAAAAAGAAAGAACCCTTTAGTGTTAATCATGCCCTTAGAGCTTTTAACTAAGAAAAGCTAAAAACCGTCTCTTAAATAAGAGATATAAGAGCCGAGCCGAAAAATGCAAAAAAAAAATGTTAAATAGAACCCAAATTAAACACCTGGGTTAATCATTCTCTTAGTAGGTTTCATTGGTCCTTTGCATGAAGAAGTTCCATTACAAAGCTCTGCAAATATAATCTTTAAAAAAAAATTGTAAACGAGTGAATTTCGAAAGATCAAATAGATCCAGAGAGTTTATCTATAGCGGGGCTGTTCGTTTCTCCATCCGGATGATCCATCTGAATGGAGATGAGAGTCGTGTTCGTTTAGTCAATAAAAGTACAAACCATTTGGATGGATCATCCGGATGAGTTTTAGAACTCTAGGTTTAATTTCAAAACTCAGCTGGCTGGACTTAAAGAAAGCATCTGGCTGGAGATGGAGTTGTAAAATCATAAAATATCGATTTTACCCCTCACAAACTTCTGAAATTACAAATCTAAAATCCCTAAATCTTCACTCTCGTATCCTCTCTGCCGTCAACGTATCCTCTCGCATCTCTATCTCAAATTTCAGAAATCGCCATGAAAGGAGCTTGAGCTCTCTCTCTCTCTGCCTCTCTCTCTCCGCGTCTCTCTTTGCGTCTCTCTCCGTCTCTCTCTCTGTCTCTCTCTCTCCGCCTCTCTCTCGCGTCTCTCTCTCCGCAACTCACTCTTTCTCAGGTATCTCTCGTAGTCTCTCTCTCTCTCACTCTCTTTCGCTTATGCTTCTCCGCATACTCCCTCCTCTGCTCATCGCTTGAGCTGGATCACAATCCATGTTTTGCTTGTGTGTTCATAGAGAGGTCTCTGAGTTGAAACATTGATGGGCTTGCTAGATTTTGAGAATGTGTTTATAAAATTTTATCTGCATGTTCATAGGGATATCTCTGATTTGTCAATTTCGAGTTGAAACATTGATGGGTTTGATTGGTTATGAGAATGTGTTTATGAAATTTGATCTGTTTGTTCTCTGATTTGTCAGTCTCTGAGTTAAAATATTGATGGGTTTGCTTGGTTATGAGAATGTGTTTATGCAATTTTATCTGTTTGTTCATAGAGAGATCTCTGATTTTTCAGTCTCTTAACTTGCAAATGTGATGTGAAGTTTGGACCAGCTTTGATTTGATTTTGCGTCTTTTTTGAGAAATAGGAAGATTACACTAAACTACAACTTTGTTTGATTCCACAAGGCTTAAGCTAATCTGTTTTTTTGTTATATCGATCAAATAAAAAGAACACGAGATCAAATTTGCTGCTTGGATCCTCGTGTTTTTTGAATGTGTTGTTTGTTGTTGTTTTTTCGCACACAGATTAGATGCATCTAGTGAACTAGTAGTATTAATAGTTGTGAACTTGCTACCAAAGTAGTCGCTTGTGTTTTCTTGTTCTTATTAATACATATCTTCTTCCAGAGTTTTCCTTTTTGTTTCTATGGTCGAGCTTGATGTTAAATCTCAGTCTCTTAACTTGCAAATGAATTCGAACTGTTTGGAGCAGAGACTACGTTTGGGAAGAATCGAACGAGCCAGCCATATTCAGATACAACTTCTGCTGCAATGACCTCTGTCCCTGGTACTGATGTAAGTACATCTTTAACTTAATGATTTCTTAGTTTAGTTTAGTTCTCGTTTTAAATATTTGTATATTAAAAGACTCTTGCATGGAGTGATGAACAAACCCGGTTCTATCTCCAACTGAGAATTGAGGAGAAGCTGAAAGGAAATGCTAGACAACAAATTATCAATGAAACTAGGAGACAGTCTATCATTGATAAATTCTATGAAGCTTATGGGGAAAGGCATCCTTGGAAGAAGTTTGAGATCAAACACACTACTTGCAAGAAGCAGTATGATCATTTCAAGCGGCTGATCCACAAGAGAACGGGTCTTGGTTATGATTCATCTGGGTTCATAGATATGTCAGATGACTGGTGGAATGAGTTGTGTAAGGTAATAATCATCTACTATGTTCTGTCTGGTTATGATTCATTGTATTGGTTTGTTTGTGTCTGCAAACAATTGTCTGAGTGTCAATTGTATTGGTTTTTCAGGAATGGCCAGCAGTGAGAAAGCTTAAAGAGAAGCCAGTAGAAAATATTGACTTGATGGAAAAGGTGTTTGGAACGGTTCACATAAGTGGAGCTGAAGGATGGACTGCTCAACAAGGTGAAGACCATTTGGATCAGCAAAGCGTAGACCATATGGATCAGGATCATGATGATGGCGAGGCTGAAGACACAGATACGACAAATATGCAAATTCCTCCTACTCAGGATGCTCCAGCTGAATCAAGAACTGTTGGCCCTTCATCTTCTAGTAGATTAAAATGCAACAGAAAAAGATCAAGGGCTGCGCAAGTAGGACATGTTGTAGCAGATGTTCTTTCTGACAAGAACAAGATGATAGGGTGCCACCCTGAGTTCAGTTGCAACCAGCTTAGAGCTATGGAAGCCTTACACTCGTTGTCTGCTATCAGGCATTGGTCTCCTTTGTACAAAGCAGCTATCAACCATCTCAAGCAGGATCCTACCAATCATCAGACCTTCTTGTTCTTTAAAGATGATGAGAACAAGGTCCTCTACTTGGAGTTTGCTACTGGGGAAAGTAGAGATGCTTGAAGAATGTTATGTTTGTGCTTTTTTTTGTGTTTTGTATGAACTCTAGTGTCGCTGATCTTAAGATATTATGTTTTTGAGACTTTTTTTTATTATATGAGTATAAGCTTTTGGTTATGAGAATTATCTTGTTATATGAGAATTATCTTGATTTTAATATTCCAGGTTTGGTGAAGTAGAGAATACAGTTTGGACAGGAAGGACAAAGTCGAGATGGACAGTAAGGTAAAGCTTCTTACGCTTCCTTTTAGATGTCTGATCCGGTGTTTAGGTTAATACATTAAAGATGATTGCTTGTGTTCCACGTCTGTGTCCAATACACAACAAGATTTGCTCTGCTCTGTTTCGTGATCTTTTGATTAATGTGGTTCAGATTAAGCAGAAACATGTAGAGACTAGCTAGTAGCTTCCTTTGTTGAACGTGTTGATTTCTTTCTACGAAATAAACGCTACTCTAAATTATCAACGAAACATGTAGAGACTAGAGAGGACGGTTATCTTGTTGCTTCTGATGATTGAGATAACCTTGCTGCTTTAATTTACCATTCAGAAGTAAAATTAGTTGCTAAACGACTGATTTCTGAATATGTCTGCTTAAATTACTGTTTCGTTGTTTGTTATTGTAAATTCAGATTGGTATTGAAAAGAAGTGGAAGGCGCTATTTTATGACAGCCTTTCATTGTATTCTCTTGTAATTTTCCAGGACATATTAAGACTTCTCATTGATGACGATGAGCTGGATTTGTTATTTGATGAGAATCAACACATGTATACACTTATAGATGAAATGTTTGGAGTGCCAGAAGCTGATAAACAACTGATCAGGGCAAACCGAGGTGAAGGTTGGCGACGTGTGCAGCTTTGACTTTGAGGTACAATGCTATGAAATTCTACGCATGAACCAGAAAACATTTAGGAGGTTATGCAAGATACTATCAGAAAAATATGGGTTAGTGGAGACTTTAAACATTTACAATGAGGAGAGTGTTGCAATGTTCGTAGAGATGGGTTGACAAGACTTAACTGTACAGGCTCAAGGAGAGCGTTATCATCATTCAACTGACACCGTCAATAGGAAGATTGATGAGATACTGAGCTCTATCTTGAAACTTGCAGCAGATATTGTGAAGCCGGCAAGGAATGAGTTCGAAACTGCTAGTCCTTTTCTATTTGATAATCCAGTGTATTGGCCTTACTTTAGAAACTGCAGAGGTGCTTTAGATGGCACTCATATTCATTTTCTTCCACCATCTGGAAATGTTGAGGCATTTAGAGGTAGAAAAGCTGAAGCAACCATGAATGTGTTAGCCATCTGCAATTTCAGTATGCGATTCATATACGCTTATGTTGGAGTTCCCGGGAGAGCACATGACACTAAGGTGCTAACATACTGTGCTACTGAAGAAGCTTCTTTTCCTCACCCACCAGCTGGAAAGTACTATTTGGTCGATTCAGGTTACCCAACCAGAGATGGCTACTTAGGTCCTCATCGCAGAACTAGATACCATATAGATCAGTTTAGTAAAGGAGGTCCACCGTCAAACAGTAGGGAGTTGTTTAACCGCAAACATTCTGGTTTGAGTGCGATCATTGAGAGGACTTTTGGTGTGTGGAAAGCTAAATGGAGGATTCTAGACAGAAAACACCCCAAGTATGAGCTGAAGAAATGGGTTAAGATTGTGACAGCAACAATGGCTCTCCATAACTATATTCGAGATTCACATCATGAAGATTCCGAGTTTTCACATTGGGAGGCAATGGAATCATATGAACGACATGGTGATGAATAACATGATGAGCATGTTCAATACATACCAGCAGGTGATAGAGTTATGGAGCGTACGCGTGACTCTATTACTCTAGAGATGGCAAGAGGAACTAGACTTCCACATTAGCATCAAATAGGTATGGTTCTTTGTGCTTCTCTGATCGGTTTATAATGTCATGCTTGCTGTGTGATTTGAATTGAGCTGCTGCTTCTTTGTCAGTTTGATATTGATTTGAATTGAGTTGTAGGCGTTTTTTGTATCAGCATTCAACCTTACTATCGAACTGTACCAAACTCGTGCATTTAAGATTTCAGTTTCTAGTCGCCTCTTATGATCATCTGTACATTTTGTTTTTGATTCTAACTGCCTTCTAAGATATGTTTCGTTAACCATTATGCTTGGAGTAATGAGTATGGTATTGTAAGACTTAGTGTCAATGCTTCGTTATGCTGTTTTGTTTTAATGTTGAGTGTGTGCAGATGTGATGTTTCTGATGTTTTGTTTTGTCCGGTGATGCTTGTGTCTGTATACAATTGTACTGGTTTTGTCGATGCTTCATCTGTTGAGTGGTTGCTGGTTTTGTCTTGTTTTGTTTGATCTTAGTCCTCTTGAGTTAATGGTCGATCTTCAGTTAAGTTCCTTGCTAGTTTGATATTACTGGTCATTTTTTGTTGCTATGAACAGCTTACAAAGGATGATTATGTGGGACTGAGACAGGAAGCTTGTTAAGGTATGTACTCTCAAGTCATTACAAAGGAATCTATTAGTGATGAACTTGCTTGTAATTATGTGGGACTGAGACAAGAAGCTCTTAGTGATAAACTTGCTTGTCTGAAGATGGTTCCTTCTTCCTAATTTGTTGTTTGGTTTGGCTTATGTAGTTGCTGGTACCGTTTGTGTTCAAGGGATTTTGTGGTTGCTAGTATCTTTGGTCAGTGTGATATATCTTGTATCTTTTGTGTTGTAATGATAGTACTGATGCTTATTGACTGATGATAAGTTTATACATCACATTATTGATTGACTGACCAGAACTTCTTTATATGGCAGATTGGTAGTAATGGAGTAGATGAGTAAAGAGGGTGAAGATTCAAGATGATTATTTGTTGGAGACATTTTGGTTTAGCAATGAAAACTTATTTTTTATAAAGCAATGAGTATATGATGCTCTTTACAATTGCTTTTTTCATCTTTTAAATTTTAGTTCTATAAATATGAGTTTCTACTTTGAGTTGTTTGGAAGTTTATTCAAATTTGAGTTTCTACTTTGAATTTTATAAGAAGCTATAGTTGTAGTTAAATTTTAATGCAAATTTAAATAAAAATAAATAAATTTATATGAAATAAAAATTTATAAATGTCAAAATGCTAATTTTAAATTAATTTCAATGTAAATATATTTTAGACTAAATAAAAAATTAGTATAATTAAAATTAATATCAAACATATGATTCGATCAAAACAAGGGTATATTTGTAATTTGTTTATTACACTCATCTGGATGGAAATGAAAAACAAGAAACGAACATAAAATCTATCCAAATGGCTCATTTAGATGGCTCATCTGGATGGAGAAACGAACAGCCCCTAAAATCTGGATAGATCATCTGGATGGATCACATAGATGGAACAGCTGGATGGAGATAACAGATGGAGAAACGAACAACCCTTCCGAGAGGAGGGGCTGTTATTATTATTATGACATTTATTATTATGACAGTTATTATTATTACGTGCATGATAAAACAATTGTCTGAAGTAATGGACTCTTCTCGGAGTTCAAAGATATTGGGCTTTTCCAACAAAATTCGGCCCATTAAAAATCTGACTATTAATCCGAGTTCTTAGACCACCATTAACCATGTATCTTAAGTGGATTCTTAAGTGGGTCCCAAGATTTTGATAAAAACTAGCTCCTCCTCTTCTTCTGCAAGAGGCGACTTTGATTGAGTTCTTATACTGTTCGCGGCCTCACTGACACGTGGCGGCCCGTGATTGGTTCGTTTTTAATTATTATTATTTTTAAAATCAGACAAAATAAAATAAAAATAAGAACCCTTTAGCGTTAATCATGCTCTTAAAGTTTTTACCGTCTTTTAAAAAGGAGATATAAGAACCGAGCCGAAAAATGTAAAAAAAAAATGTCAAATAGTAACCAAATTAAAAACTCTGGTTAATCATCCTCTTGCTGGGTTTCACTGGTCCTTTGCATGAAGAAGTTCCATTACAAAGCTCTGCAAATATAATCTTTTAAAAAAAATTGTAAACTAGTGAATTTCGAAAGATCAAATAGATCCAGAGAGTTTATCTATAGCGTCCCAATCAATCTCAAAAGAAGGACACTTCTGCAAACCCATGCAAAAGCTCCCATCTTCCTTCATCCATTCGTTTGAGATAATATCCAACAACGTTATATCCGACTCAGGAGAATAACTCGACCCGTATCCGAATTCATCAGGAGCTTCACGTTCTTGCTCCACTTTAGGATCCGTGTAGTGAAAACCAAAGAACACTTCTTCTGTTTCCGCCGGTTTCTTGAGCTCAGACATGGGAAGCTCTGAGCTATTGCAGATGGATTCGATCTTAGCGTTGACAGACGGAGACAAGGTCTTTTTATATTCTCCACGACGAGCAATGTTTGGGAAGTTGAGACGAGCGTTTTCTCCTCTGATCTTATGAGCAGCTTGGTCGTAAGCTAATGCAGCTTCTTCCGCGGTTTCGAACGTACCGAGCCATAACCTGGTTCGGTTTTTAGGCAACCGGATCTCAGCAACCCATTTGCCCCAATGGCGTTGTCTAATGCCTCGGTATAGTTTAGCCGGTTTAGTTACGTTGGTTTTCTTCATTAGGGTTGGTTTAGCGTTCAGAACATTGAGGTTGTGGCCACTGCAGCCACGACGAGCTTGGTTTTGTCTGAGATGTAACTCTGTTTGAATTTGGAGGATTTGAGCGGGAATGAGCTGGTTTAGCCCAATTGGACCAGTTTGATTACATACCGGTAATGTTTGGTTATCAGGAGTAATCGGTATTGGTTTTGATGAAGATGGAGAAGAAGGAGATGAAGTTACCTTCATGAACGGTTCAAGAGCTTTCATGAACTCTTCTAAGTAGCCATTCATGTTCAAAGCTATTTCCATTTGTAGTTTGTGCAAAAAATAATAATTAATTTGGAGAAATAAAAATGAGCTTCTAGAGAAAAAAAGAAGAAGAAGCCCAATTGATAAAAGAAATTGCCTAAACAACAACAAAAATACGCACACGAATTGCTAAACAGGAAAGTAGATTGTTTGTGTATTCCAGATTTGAAATATTCTTGTGTGTTGATAGTTTTGCCATATCCGTTGGCTTATATATGTGTTCGTTTCGACCATGGGGGTTTTATGTGGTGAAGTCAATGTAAATACTAAACACTATTTTAATATGTATATATACGTACAACAAAATGCATATATCAAAGAGAATAAAGCGCAACAAAGTAAAATATTATCAAATAAACGCGTTGTGTCGTTGACAATTGTTATGGCGACTCAAAATCCTTTTATGTATTGGTGTTTCAAGTCAATTATCCTTTCTATATTGAAAAACAAAAACAAAAAAGAATCGATTATGAAGATGCAAGATGTCTGCCCGGAAGTAGTCGTTGACGTAGTTGCTAACGCAGACGACATGTTGAGTGGTGAAGACCATGTGGAGTCAAGATGCTAAGCTAGAGTCGTAGAGACTTGGAGAGCAAGGGAGTATCTTTGAGAAAAAGCAATATGAATAAACTTGGAGAGCAAGTTTATGACTTAAAAGAAGTGGAATAAGTGCAATTCCAAGAAAAAGAAAGTTGCATTTATTGTTATGAAAGATGTTCATATTCGTTATGCATTGGAGAAAAGACATTGAAGAATGTGGATTTAATGATAAAATAGCTTTGAGGATCGTTGGGAAAAAACATAGAGGCTGATTTTACAGAGAGAGAAAAGCTCTTGAGTGTGATCTCAGTCGTGCTGAAGCAGTTGTTGACGTACTTGACGGAAAAGAGACATAAGCGTTGTAGCTTAGGAATCTTTCAGTAGCGTGTGTTAGGGCCTTAACACTAGACGTGTAAAAGCTGAATTAAGTAGATCTTGTAATAGATTGTTTAAAAATGATTCTAATAAAACATAAGTGTTTGCTTGTAGAGTTTTGTCTCTCGGTTTACTTTCTGCAGTACTATTGTGGTGTCTCCTTTGCATGTCTTTGGATCAGATTTTAGATAAAATTTCTCATATTTTGTAGTATTTAAATTTTTTAAGATATTTTCTGTGTGTTTTAGGTATTTTTTTGGGTTGGACCCGACATGACCCGAACCGAACCCGAACCGTAACCGAACCGAATCGACAAACTCTAGTTACCCTATTGGGTCTAACTATCTAAGACCCGACCCGACCCGGACCCGAGAAGACCCGACCCGAACCCGACCCGAGGACCCGAATGCCCATGCCTAATCTGGTACAAGGAAGGAGACTGATCGGTGCATCAGTAACTGTGTCAGGCCAAACAAGAAGCAACAAAGTTGTTTGTGGCACAAAGGGGAATGAGATCGAAGTGCGTCAGGAAGTGATGCAAGGTGATCTTCAGAAGGGTGATTGTGAAGTCACTCCAAGACAATAGCAACGAGTGCAGAGTGCACTCGGTGCGGATGGGGAAGGGCTCATGGTCAAGAAGACGACACATGAAGGATGCTGTTGGTTCTGTGGGAAGGTTGGACACGAAGGCGGAGTGTTTTACTCGTGAGAAGAGCAGAAACATGGCCAAGAAGGTGAACAAGGCGTTCACTAAACCCAAGAGGGTTGAAGAGGTGTCCTTAGCCAAAAGTGGCTTACTTGATGAGATCAAGGATGAGACATCAGAAGATGGATGCAGCTCTGGTAGGAGTGATCTTGAGGTTGATCAAGAAGCATCAAGTCTGGAGCCAGGACACGAAGTTGTTTGTGGCACAAAGGGGAATGAGATCGAAGTGCGTCAGGAAGTGATGCAAGGTGATCTTCAGAAGGGTGATTGTGAAGTCACTCCAAGACAATAGCAACGAGTGCAGAGTGCACTCGGTGCGGATGGGGAAGGGCTCATGGTCAAGAAGACGACACATGAAGGAAGCCATGTCCTCAACCAAAGCTGGTCGAAGGGTAGTTCGACAGGTGCGTCAGATTGTGATGCAGTACTTGTAATTTATTCCGCTGCAGCAGAAGCTGTATCATGATTATGCATGAGAAGCAGACAGGTGTGTCTGTTATGGAAGGCTTGACATCTAAGCATCTGTGTTTTAGCTTAGTATGCAATCAAGCAACAGGAGAAGTGGTAACGTTCTGATTCAAGGAGTGCATATTTCATGGGGGAGAAAAGCATGTTGTGGTGCACATCTCGTGGGGGAGAAAAACACATTTGGTGTGGAAGTTTCCATGTGAGTAACGTGGTTATTGAACCAGAAGAATGTTGTGCTCGATCGGCACACAAAGCTAAAAGAGGGAGATTGAAGATGCAAGATGTCTGCCCTGAAGTAGTCGCTGACGTAGTTGCTGACGCAGACGACATGTTGAGTGGTGAAGACCATTTGGAGTCAAGATGCTGAGTTGGAGTCGTAGAGACTTGGAGAGCAAGAGAGTATCTTGGAGAAAATGCAATATGAATAAACTTGGGGAGCAAGTTTATGACTTAGAGGAAGTGGAATAAGTGAAATTCCAAGAAAAAGGAAAGTTGCACTTATTGTTATGAAAGATGTCCATATTCTTTATGCCTTGGAGAAAATGCATTGAAGAATGTGGAGTTAATGAAAAAATAGCTCTGAGGGTAGTTGGGAAAGACACAGACACAGAGGCTGATTTTACAGAGAGAGAAAAGCTCTTAAGTGTGGTCTTGGTCGTGCTGAACTAGTTGCCGAAGTACTTGACGGAAGAGAGACATAAGCGTTGTAGCTTAGGAATCTTTCAGTAGTGTATGTTAGGGTGTTAACGCTAGACGTATAAAAGCTGAATTAAGCGGATCTTGTAATAGATTGTTTTAAAAAAAAATTCTAGTAAAACATAAGTGTTTGATTGTAGAGTTTCGTCTTTCGGTTTACTTTCTGCAGTACTAGTGGTGTCTCCTTTGCATTAACAAATTAACCCAATACAATTTTATGGAAGCTTAATATCCGTTAATTTTCTTGCCTATTACATCAAATGAAACAAAGTATCAAAAATCTTAACCCCAATATGCGAGTATAACTGTTACTATAAGATTCTTATGTATAAATTTTGGCAATGATTGTAATTAACATTTCGGAGATTATATTTTGAATGCCAAATTATTTTATTTGATTTTTAATCTAGAAAATGTGTAAAACAATAGAGTCGGAACCAGTCAGCTTTAACTGTGAAAACAACGGGTCCACATAGACGTGTGCGCACGTTGTATCCTACGCAAGCCTGCTTCAAGCTTCAGTCTCATTTTAGCAGAACTTCTTTAGCTCGCCTTCTTGGTCTTTAGTGTCATTTGGAAACCGACAAAGATTATTTTTTTAGCTTGAAAATTAAACATATTTTTATTAAAGATATAAAATTTGATTTTCAATTACAAGATAACATAGTTATAAAAAGAAATGAGGCTCGATTAACAAAAGAAACGAGGCTCAATGTCAAACCATAATGAATAAAAATGGTCAATGTCATTGTGTATAATATAACTTTAGATAGTATTTTGGATTCTTCATCAGGCTTTGTTTACTTCAGGAAAAGCGTGGAACTTTAGGTTGCTTCTCGTGAATCTTCTCTACTTTTTTCACGCATTTTTGAAGATATTTATACTGACCATCAAATTGTTTTAGTAGCTGTTTATTGCAACCACCACCATAAAGTGAAAAGTTACTCTCATTTCTCACGCAAATTTGTTTACGAACAATCATTTAGATATATGAATGCACAACTCGACTAACCGTTTCGACTAAGCAAACAACGATTACAAATGAACATAAATTTATATAAGTGAATGGTCTATATATCAATGTCGATGTTGTATCATCACTTAGGTTTAACAAAGTCGCATATCTGAGTTATACGCGAAATTTGTATAAATCATGAAACTAAAAAGAACTCGAGATGAAACCGCTAATTCGTTGACTATATAGGCTATCGTTTTTCAAAATAAACAAATAATAACAGTTGAATTTAGCATGTCAATATTCTTAATTAATGAATTCATTGCTAAACTAATAGGCATGAAGAGGTAGGTAATCAATATTTTTTTAATCATGATTCAATGGACCTCTATAGATTACCAGTACCAGTGGACTCGCACCGATTGCTGCTACCTTTTATCCTACTTAAATTCCAACATTAGTTAAAGGACACTTTGAATCACCTAATTATTAAGGTTTATCAAGGGACATCTCAAGTAGCAAAAGGATGAGAACAAAGAGACATTTGCTTTTATCATGAGTTATTGCATCTCTGTTACTTGTTAGTTATAATCTTGCTTCTCCAATAAATTTGTGTGTTCTGTAGGATTTTTTACCATAGGTCTCTGTTACTTACATTCACAAACCAAGTTAGCAACAAAAATGAGTAAATGTTACTGTTATTAAATCCATGATAGACGTCAAAAAAAAAATCCATGATAAAAGCAAATTAAATGTCCATAAGTAAGTGGGCTCGTTTCAGAATTTAAATATAGTGGGCCTTTTCAATAAATATGACACATAAAAGAAAAATAATGTAGATTTCATTAGTCCTCTTCATAAATTTTGAAATATTAAATAGTTCCACAAAGTTTATCTATACTGTCCTAATCAATCTCAAAAATAGGCCTCGCATAATATCCGTAACCCGAAATCCGAACCGAACCCGAACCGAAAAACTCGATCCGTATCCGGTCCGAAATGTAAAAAATATTCGAATGAGTCTTGTAAGGTGGTACAAAACATATCTGAACCCAAAGTGTTATTAACCGAACCCGAAAAACCGAAAAATCCGAAAAATCCAAAAAAATATCCGAAGAAACCGATCCGAATGTCCAAAATAATATACAATATAATTATATGAAACATGAATATATACTTCAAATATTCAATTTCTTATTTATTTTGATATGTTATCTAACAAAAAATATTTAAAATTTAAATAACTACCTTAAATACTTAATTATATATAAATACTTAATTATATATAAATAAACATATATTTCTTATGTTTTACTTTTAAATTTTAGATTTTATTTCGGGTATGTCCGAACCGATCCGAAATAACCCGAATCCGAATGATATATGATTACTTTATGGGTTCTATTGTAATACAAAACCGACCCGAACCCGATGTGTTATAACCGAACCCAACCCATGCTTGCAAATTTACTAGAATGGGACCTATGAGATGTTATAAAAGAAAATCGAAATCTGAAAAACCCGACCCGAACGCCAACGGGTACCCAAACGCCCAGGCCTACTCAAAAAGAAGGATACTTTCGCAAACCCCATTGAAAAGCTCTCATCTTCCTCTTTTTAATGGGTTCATGTTGTTCTGGAATAGAGACATGATAGAGAACTTCTAAGGATGTTCAAACTCCATCAAACTTCTGAGGATTGGTGGAAATGGTTTTGTTACCTTCTGTAATTTTTCAGAGAATCCCTTGCTGAAGTTGAAGATCCTACTTCCATCAACATATGTCACAAGAGAGTCATTTTTCTCAATCTTTCCAATTCCATGAATCTGCAAAATAGCTCCAGAATCCAATTTCCTAAGACTTTTCAAAACGCATGTGGTGGTTCTTTGACCAGTAAGAGAACTGATACTCTCGACCCAGATTACTCTATTCTTGCCTATCTACTCCAGCCCGTATCTTGGTATAAAGAAGAAAATATGATCTTGACTTATGTACGGGTCTTACACCGGCTAAAAATGACCTCTCCATGGAGGAGCATGCCGCCACGGTGGAAAGCACGTTGACGGGAAATTGGCGAGAAATTGTAGAAGCAAGTCGATACGTAAATAATCGGAACTTTACTGTTGGGTCATCAAATTTCCCACCACGAGTGAAAACATAGACGACATTGGTCTCTGAATCGTAAAAACTCAAAATCTTTCTCGGGTTTCTTGCAATTGTTGGGGGGATGTTGAGAAGATGCGTATCAACAAAGACCGATGTATCGGAAAGAGCATGTACTTTTGCAAAAGATATTGAGGCGAGTACAGCTCGTCTATTGGAAATTTCATACCGAGTCTCGATGAAAGAATCACTCACACTCTGTTTCTTGCTTCGACTTGCTATGTTTTCTTGATACAGAAAGTAGAAACTAGAAACAACTCTTTTTCGGAAATCAGAGAAGATGAATTTATGTGGTAAATATAAAATAACGTCCTCATAAGTTTATATATGTTAATGTTATACAGAACCATCTTCAGTTATACCGGAACTATGTCGTTACCACAAATCATGATGGCAGAACTGATACATTTGATCAATATTGTGAATGGATGAGCGACACTCTCAACCCATATGACTCTATAGAGCAGTCTCACTATCACTCCCTTGCTTCAACAATATCATCTCTCAATGTAAGTAAACATTAGATGTGATTTTAGTTTTTAATGCAATATTTATAGATTTGGCAAGAAAATATTGTTTTTTGGTTTTGTCCAAATTCCCTTTACAGTTTTGCCAAAATTTTAATTTTCTGTTTTGATTATGCAGTTTTAGCTACACTATCTATTTGAGATTCTGACGAAAAACATGTGGTTGTGTTTTCTAGCAAAATTCCATGGTTCTCGCCGAAAAATATGTTTGCGAGATTTTTAATACAATGCAGGTTTGTGTTTATAGTGGAAAAATGCTAAATTGCGATTCTAGAAAAAAATGGCATTAAGGTTTTGATAGACAATGTGATTTTGCAGTTTTAGCTAACAAATGTGCTTTTGCTGTTACTACAATCTGCAAATTTGTGCTTCATACAAAAAAATGTGATTGCACAGTTTTTGAATAAGTATGCAATTTTGTAGTTTTACTTAAAATGTGATTTAGTAGTGTTGATGAAAATGTGTCTTCGCGTTTTTTCTCCAAATAATTCTTTTTGTTTACGCCTGAAAATTTCTAGTTTGCAATTTTTGCAGGATATATGATTGTGTGGATTTGATGGACATATGTTGTTTAATAGTTTTGATATTAAAATATAATGTTTCGATTAGAATTTTTTTTTTAAAAGTTTTTGAAAGTGAATCATAAAAAAACGTACACAACTAGTCACTATGTAAATTTTATTTAATTTTTACTTATAGCAGAAAAAAGTTTACTGTTAAGGTTTGGATTTTATTACAGAAAATAGAAGGAAAACTGGAAAAACTATCACTTTTCAAAAAAAAAAAAAAATTAAGGTTTTAAAACTTGTTTACTATTTTCCAGTATTATGGAGTCAAGATGCTGAGTTGGAGTCGTAGAGACTTGGAGAGCAAGAGAGTGTCTTGGAGAAAATGCAATATGAATAAACTTGGGGAGCAAGTTTATGACTTAGAGGAAGTGGAATAAGTGAAATTCCAAGAAAAAGGAAAGTTGCACTTATTGTTATGAAAGATGTCCATATTCTTTATGCCTTGGAGAAAATGCATTGAAGAATGTGGAGTTAATGAAAAAATAGCTCTGAGGGTAGTTGGGAAAGACACAGACACAGAGGCTGATTTTAGAGAGAGAGAAAAGCTCTTAAGTGTGGTCTTGGTCGTGCTGAACTAGTTGCCGAAGTACTTGACGGAAGAGAGACATAAGCGTTGTAGCTTAGGAATCTTTCAGTAGTGTATGTTAGGGTGTTAACGCTAGACGTATAAAAGCTGAATTAAGCGGATCTTGTAATAGATTGTTTTAAAAAAAAATTCTAGTAAAACATAAGTGTTTGATTGTAGAGTTTCGTCTTTCGGTTTACTTTCTGCAGTACTAGTGGTGTCTCCTTTGCATTAACAAATTAACCCAATACAATTTTATGGAAGCTTAATATCCGTTAATTTTCTTGCCTATTACATCAAATGAATTATTATTAGATTTAGAAACTCACTCAAAACTAAACCTTTCAATGTGTTTCTCTTGATGTTACATCTCTTCAATCTCTTCATGAGACTTCTTTATATAGGACTAAGCTACGTCTTTTCATAA
>NW_013617456.1:5611-13420 GCF_000695525.1 Brassica oleracea var. oleracea | reverse complement strand
CTTGCGTTACTTCTATACCAAGATAGTATGTAAGCTTCCCGAGGTCTGACATCTCAAATATTCTTGACATATCATCTTTGAATTGCTTAATAACGTTGAGCGAAGTTCCTGTTACAAACAAGTCATCAACATATATAGCTATGATGAGAAGCTCCCCCTTCTCTTTCTTTTGATATACCGCAGGTTCCTTGGTGCACTTCGTGAACTCCATCTCCTTGAGAACACGGTCGAGTTTGATGTTCCAAGCTCCCGGAGCTTGACGCAAACCGTATAGTGCTTTGCTAAGTTTGTACACATGATCCTCCTTTCCTTTCTCCACAAAGCCTTCTGGTTGAGTCACGTATACATCCTCATTTAAGTCTCCGTTATTCAGGAACGCATTTTTCACATCTAAGTGATGGATCTCCCATCCATTAGTTGCTGCTAACGCCAAGAGTAGTCGTATGGTTTCTATCCGAGCAACTGGTACAAATACTTCGTCGAAGTCTATGCCTTGTTGTTGCACATAGCCTTTTGCAACTAGCCTTGCTTTGTATTTGATCACCGTTCCATCTGCATTCCTCTTTATCTTATAGATCCACTTCAAACCTATCGGTTTCACATCTGCCGGCTTCTTGACGAGCTTCCAGGTCTTGTTTTTGATGATAGATTCGATCCCTGCCTTCATTGCATTGATCCAAGCTTGTATCACTGCAGCTTCGATGTAACTTTCTGGTTCACCATCGGTGGTCAGCAAGAGTCAGCCACCTTCAACATCAGCAAGTAGGATGTAATCATCGAACCGCTTTGGTTTTTTGATGTTGATATGAGGAAGCTTGAATGATCCTGGTTCTTCGTCCACGTTTGTTTATAGTGTATACGATGCGGGGAGATGTCTAGTTACACCGTTTTCTTCACAAAAATGAATGAACTCAGAAGATGTGAACTCTCCTCCTCTATCGGTGCGAAAAGTCTTGAGTTTTAGATTCGTTTGATTCTCCACGTATTCCTTGAACTTTTTGAACCGATCGAACGCTTCACTCTTCTCTCTTAGCAGCATCGTCCACATATATCTTGAGTAATCATCAATTAAGACGAATACATATCTATTGTTCGCTGGTGTTGATGGTGATATTGGACCACACAAGTCACCATGTACCAACTCCAATGCGTGTGATGCTCGATACTTTGCTTTAGGCGGGAAAGACTTCCGAGTTTGCTTCCCAACTAAGCAGGCGCTGCACACATCTTTCTCATGTATCACCTGAGGCATCTCTACTACCATCTCCTTGTCTACCATATTCTTCATGACTCCAAAGTTCACATGTCCTAGCCGCGCATGCCACGTCCATGTAACATTGGTTTCTTGTATTTGAAGACACTTCGGAAATTCAACCTCCATTGGCGTCTTGTACAATCGGTTTGGTTTCCTTGCGACTTGTACTAATAGCCTTCCACGGGGATCTTTCAGCATCAGTAAGTCTTCTTTCATATTAACCTCACAAACCATCTCGGTTGCTTGTCCAAGACTTATGATATTGTGTTTAAGACTTGGGATGTAGTAGATATCTTTGAGTGCTCTTCTCTCCCCTGTTTTTCCGATGAATGTGATCGAACCTTTCCCAACAATCTCAACGTTTGATCCATCACCGAATTTGACTTTGCCTTTGATGCTCTCGTCTAGGTTTGAGAAGAACTCTTTCTTGCCTGTCATATGGTTACTTGCACCATTGTCAAGGTACCATATACTCATATTTCCATCGCATTCGTCAAACCTCTTAGGAAACACTCTCTCTTCGTTGAGGAATACTACTTCATGCATATATAATGCATATGCTTCTTGTGGTTCCGTGAGGTTAGATTCTTCTCTTAGTTGTGTAGGACAATGTGACACGAAGTGCCCCATCTTGTCACATCTCCAACATTTAACTTTAGAGTAGTCCTTCTTGGTCTTGTCCGAAGCTTCTCCTCCTTTGTTATGACCGTCAGAACCATTAGACCTTCCTCGTCCTCTTCCTCGCGAGTTGTTATGGCTTCCACGACCTTGTGTATCATTCTTCACAAACATTAGCTTTGATTGATCTTCATCTTGAGTTTCTTCTTTTACGCATTTTTCGAAAGCCTTCAATCTCCCAACAATATCTTCGAACTCCGTTGAATTTAGATCCAGCACTTGTTCTAACGAAGCTACGATGTGAATGAACTTCGTTCTTGGAAGTCCCTTCAGAAACTTCTTTACCATCTTCGATGCTTCCATTATCTCTCGATGCTAAGCATGAAAGTTTTCCTGCGTAGTCATCCACCGTGTATGTGTCTGCCATCTTCAGTTTGTCGAACTCAAACATCAAAGTCTGTAACCTCGCTTCTCTCACGCGATCAGCACCTAGGTTACGAGATTTGATAGCTTTCCAAATCTTCTTCGATGTATCATGTTTTCCTATCTGAAGTAATAACGCTTCCGAGACTGATTGAAAGATTAGAGCAATCGCCATATTGTTCTTCTTTGCATCATCGCTCCCTTGATCAAACGTATCCCAAACATCGTATAAACGAAATATCACTTTCATTCGCATAGACCATACGGTGTAGTTGGTCGATGATAGCATCAGACATCGTATGTCCTTCTTCATCTTAAAACCTTTATCACGTCCTTGAGAATTGTTATCATCTCCCATGTTTTGATCGAGTTACAACTCCTCTTGTAAACGATCTTCGAAACCTGGAGCTCTGATACCAATTAAAGTTGCACAAGCTCAAAGATTATAACAACTTCTCTTTTTATTAGATTTAGAAACTCACTCAAAACTAAACCTTTCAATGTGTTTCTCTTGATGTTACATCTCTTCATGAGACTTCTTTATATAAGACTAAGCTACATCTTTTCCTAATAATAATATAGAAACATTCATAAGCTCGATATGTTTTCATTTTTCCTTAACACATCAAACTTCACTTTGATGAGTTAACTTGCTCCTCAAGTTAATTGGAATTATCCAACAAACACCGGTAGGTGACAAACGGCAACCTTCATCACCGAAGATATATAGTTGGATAATCATCAGTCAACGTCAATACCTCTCCTCAGCCAGCAAACGAGTTCGTAACCATGCAAGGCCTCCTCTGGCTACATAGGATTGATAGCAATGACCCGTGGTAACACTATTTGCAACCGTTAGTGTCGCCATATTGCCCATCTTATCCACGAAATCAAGAGTGCAATCATAAATGAATGGCTAGCAACGCTATGGACACTTTCTACAAGAGATGTCGACGGAGAGGAAATCTCCTTGGGTTCTCCATATTCTCCACAACACTCAAAGATGACAGTTCAAACGAGACATTCCTATGTCTCTGGCTAGACATGCTATCCACCATAACACACTTTATGGTGGAACTTTAGGTTACTTCCCGTGAATCTTTTCTACTTTCTTTATCACGCCTTTTGAAGATGACCATCAAAGCCATCAATTTGTCCTAGTAGCAATTTATAACGACCACCACTATAAAGTGAAAGTTACTATCATTTCTATTGTAAGTTTGTCTACAAACAATCATTATAGGAGAATCAAGGTTATAACTTATAAGTTATAACTAACAAGTAACAAATATGCACTAATAAAAATGGTAAGTGTTATTATTATTATTAAATCCATGATAAAGGCAAATGTCCACAAGCAAGTAGGCTAGTCACGGAATTTAAAGTGATGATTGTTTGGATAGTTTCTAGATTTTAGTTTTTAGTTTTTGGTTTTTGGCTTTTGGTTTTTAGATTGATTGTTTTGAGTTTTAGATTAGTTTTTGTTTTTTGTTTTTCCAAAAACCATTTTGCATCCAATTAAGATTTTGAAAAAATGGATTCCCTAGAAGGTAGGGAAACTAGTTTTTGGAAATAACCGATTTCTCAACATGAAAACCAAAAACCAAATTTTCATGGTTTTTTATAAACTTATGTTGGTTTTTCAATTTTTTAAAAATAGTAATTATATTTATGCTTTTATATAAGAAAAAAATAAAGAAGATGATTACTATACATAAATAATGTTTAGTAAGAATCATTTGCCAACTATTGGTATTTTCTACTAAAATTCGTGGTATATTTTTTTAGTAATTTTTTATTTTGTTTAAAAAAAGAAATTAACTTATAAGTTAATTTTTTTTAAAAAAAAAGACCAAAAAATCATTAATCAATTTTTTAAAAAAACCAAAACATAATAAAATTTAAAATTTAAAATTCAAAATTCAAAAAAAAATTATAATTTTATTCAGTTTCCCAAAATTCTAAAAAAATATTTAAATTTTATTTAGTATGTTTGAATGATAAACTAACTGTCAATTGTATATGTGTGAAATTATATAGTAATTTGAAAATCTAACTATTGATATTTTTATAATATTTAAATTATAGAAGATTTTAAAATATAAGTATTTTAATTTTTTAAATTTCTTAATAATGTATTGCCTTTTTGAGCTGCATGAATTATGTATTGACAGTATTGTGATATATATATGAATTGTGGGTCATCTATTTATTTTGCATTATTTTATCTTTTAAATTGCATTATTTTATTTTAAAATAATTTATTAAATAAATAAATGTATTTTCAATGGTTATATTTTGTGTTATTTGTTGTTTTCACAATAAGTAATATTTTAGTATTAACAAAAATATATTTTATTATTAATTTTTATTTCAACTTCAAAAAATATATAGGAAAATTAAAACTAAAAAATCATCATCTGAAGTTTTTTAGAAACTAAAACTACAACAAAATCAAATATTTAAAATAAATATTTTAAAAAATTTTAAAACAAAAACCAAAATCATCATTTATGTTTATTCAAAAACTAAAATCTATTGCAAAATCAAAAGGCAAAAACTAAAAACCAAAATCTAAAAACTAAAAATCAAAAACCAAAAACCAAAATTTAAAAACTATCCAAACAATCATCATCTATGGTTTTAGTTTTTGTTTTTTGATTTTGCAGTAGATTTTAGTTTTTCGAAAAACACGAATGGTGATTTGGGTTTTTAACTTTTGGTTTTTGTTTTAAAACTAATAAAATATTTATTTTATTTTTCTGTAGTTTTTGTTTCTAAAAAAACTTGAAAGGTTATTTTTAGTTTTAAATGTTACTATATTTTATTAAAAAAATATGAAGATGAAATAAAAATTAATAATAAAATATTATTTACTATGAAACAACTAATAATACAAAATATTACCATTTCAAATACATTTATTTATTTAGTAAAATTATTTCAAAAGAGAAAATAATGCAAACTAAACAGATAAACCATAATATATATATATATATATATATATATATGAAATACATAATTAATGCATTTAAAAAAGAAAAGACAATGCATAATTAAAATTTTAATCAAAATAAAAATTATTTATATTTTAAAACCTTCTATAATTTAAATATTATAAACAAAAATATTAATGGTTTAGATTTTCAAATACTATTCACTTCCACACATATTAAAAATATAAGTGATAGTAAGTGTATTATTTAAACATACTAAATATATTTTAAATATATTTTTATAAGTTTGGTAAACTGTGTATAAATATTTGAATATATTTTGAGTTCTGAATTTTTTTTTTTATCTTTTTATTTTTTCAAAATTTTGATTAATGATTTTTGGTCTGATATTTTTTAAAAATTAACATTGAAGTTAATTTCTTGTTATTAAAACAAAATAAAATTATGAAAAGAATGTATCACGAATTTTAATAAATGGTAGCAATAGTAAGCATATTATTCTTATTAAACTTTGGGGTGATTGGTTGGGTTGTAGAAGCTGACTTTAACTTTAATATTAATCTACAACCTTTAAATCACCAATCATGCTTTATCTTATTTTTTTAAGCTACAACCAAAAAACAGAAAAATAAATGTAAAAGCCTTATTTTCTAAAGCTCCATCTTTTTGGCTGTAGGAAATATATTGTTGTGGCAATCAATTTTAAAGTTACATTCTTACAGCTAAATCAAAAAATTCTACAACCTAAATTCTATAGTGAAGTTTTTACATTTACAGTCCAACCAATCACCCTCCTTATTTGTTTATAGTAATTATCATTTTTATTTTTCTTATATTAATACTTAAATATAATAAAAACAATTTTTTTTAGAAAAAAAAGGAAAACCACAGTAAGTGAAAAAGAAACCATGAAAACTTGACTTTTAGTTTTTATGTTAAAAAATCAGTGCAAAAACTAGTTTCCCTACATTTTAGGGAATCTATTTTTTTCAAAATCATGATTGTATGTAAAATAGTTTTTGGAGAAAAAAAAACCAAAAACCAATCCAAAAACTGCAAACAGTCATCTTCTAAACATATTGAGTTGTTTCAATAAATACTAGATTTTGACCCTCGCACCCGTAAATGTGTATTTTTTAAAAAAATATGATGCTATTTGTTTTTATGTCACTATTTAGGGTTGGGCGAAAAACTCGAAGAACCGAACCGATCTCAATCCAAATAAGTAGTACCAAATCCAAACCGAAATTGATTAAATATCCGAATTATTCAAAATTTTGGTATTTGAAGAACTGAAATCTAATCCGATCTGAACCGAAGTATTTTAGGTATCAAAAATAGATTTATATATTATATATATTAATTATTTTTAGATTTAATATATATATAAACATCTAGAATATATATGATACTTTTAAGTTCTTTTAAATACTTGAAAATATATACAAGTAATCAAACGTAAATATCTAAAATTGTTAAAATTTACTCTATCTTTTTTGTGAAAAGTTAAAATATACTCAAAACTCTAAAAATACTTAAATAATTATTAATCATCTATCTAAATATTTAAACCAAACCAATTTATATGTTAAGTTAGGTACTCTGACATATGTTATTCAAATCTATATGTAATATATTATATTATTTATAGATTTTTAAAAAATTAAAGCATATAATAAATTTTAAAATTTTAAAATAATTTAATTTGGCTATCCAATTCCGAACCGAATTCTCAAAGATCTGAACCGAACACGAAATCCAAACAGACTCGGAAACAAACCCGAACGCCCACCCCTAATCACTATTATATATATTATTTGTGTCATCATAGGTTACAAAAATATGTGTTATCATATAATTAATCGTATTTTATACGTACCATAAAATAAGTAATCTTATAATTAATAATATTTTATACGTACAATCATATAAATAATCACATATATTATATTTTAAATTTCAATGTGAAATATAAAAACCATAATTTAAGTTGGTATTTGAAATTGGGCTTTGTATCGTATTTTTCTTATATATATTAAAAACAGTTTTATAATGGTTATTGAAAAATACGTTAGTAAAAATCAAATTTTGAATATATGTATATTTTTGAATGAATTTTTGATATAAATTAATTTTAAATTATTATTTTGATTTGAATATGTATATCAACACTACAAGAAAACACACCGAATTCCGACGGAGGTTCCGACGGACACCAAGGTCGTCGGAAATTTGTGACGGAATACTGACAAATTTCCGACCAAATCCAAAAAAATTAAGTCGTCGGAATTCCGTCGGCCGTTTCCGACGGAATTCCGACGAAATATGGTTCGTTGGAATTTTTTGACGACTTTTCGACGACATTCCGATAAAAAATGTAACCGTTGTAGTCGTCGGAAGTTCGTCGGTATATTCCGACGAATTTCCGACGACATTCCGATTAACAGCAAAGTTGTCGGAATTCCGTCGGTATTTTTCGACGGAATTCCGACGAACCATGTGACCGTTGCCGACAAATATATATGACCGTTGTATAGCCGTTTGAGATTGGACAAT
>NW_013617456.1:4077-4879 GCF_000695525.1 Brassica oleracea var. oleracea | reverse complement strand
TGGTCCGTCGGAAATCCCTCGCAATATACCGACGACATAGCGACGACAACGGGTTTCATTGAAAATTGGAAAGGTCGTCGGTATTTCGTCGGAAAATACCGACGACATGTTTTTCTATAAAGTTTCAATCATAAAAATCTATAAATTTAGATGCCAAAACTATGAAAATAACACATAATAAGTGTTTAGTATAGTATTAGATCGCAACCGTTCAAATATAACAACTCATTAAAATATTTATGTATGCATATCATTGTTTTCATAACATCTCATCTTAACATTATATACTTATACAATCATATTTATATAAGCTTACACTACAAAAAATGTTGTTGTGTAAAATCGTGTTATAAAACATTTTTATTGTTAAATCTTTATGCAAATACTATATATATTATCAAAGATTTGGATTTTGCATTTAGAAACTTGAAATCAACACCCTAAACACTAAGTCGTCGGAATTCCGTCGGAATATACCGACGAAATGTGTCTGTCGGAAAATACTGACGGACACATTCCGTCGGAATTTCAATTAGCCCGGGAGAACCAAACCGCTTGAAAATTTTCGCGAATCGGCATTTGGTATATTTTAATTATACCGACGGAATACCGACGAACCCGTGTCCGTCGGAATCTTCGGATATAAAAAAAACCCTTCTTCTTCCTTCTTCGTTATCTGCGCGGCCCCTCTCTCACAAAACGAAAACACTCCGGCGATTTCTCCCCCTCTCTTCACCGGAAAATCCTCTCCTCAACCTCATATCTCTTCCCCAAACCCCAAATCATGTAAGAATCATCCCAA
>NW_013617456.1:0-1697 GCF_000695525.1 Brassica oleracea var. oleracea | reverse complement strand
TCCGACGAATTTTTTTTTTCCGACGAAACGATACTGACGGACGGGTTCGTCAGAAATTCGTCGGAATTGGTCTATTCCGACGAATTTCCGATGATTTCGGCCATCAGAATCCCCCTATTTTCTTGTAGTGCAAGTAACATAAGCCAATTACCTTTTAATATAATGTAATGGACTTTTAATTTTTTTTAATAGCATAAACCCATTATTTTTTTACCTAACTTACTGATATTCATGTTTCCAAACATCACTATTTTTTTTAACTTGTTGCCAAACAAAAACTTAAATTACTTTTAATTTAATAAGATAGATGCCCCATTAGAAACCACACCATAAGGAAAACAGAAAACAAAGGTTTCACTGCATGTAGAATTTCATTACAAAGCTAATAATCTTCTTAAAAATTATCAGCAAATGAAAATTGAAGATTAAATAGATCCATAGAGTAGCGTACCAATCAATCTCAAAATGAAGGATACTTTTGCAAACCCATTAAAAAAGCTCTCATCTTCCTGTTTATTCTTTGGAAGAGAGAGCTGAACGTATTAGTTGCTTATTCGAATAGCAGAGTAAAAAAATCTTTTGAATAGAACAAAGACATAAGCTTGTCACGCACTCATAGCCGTTTAACTTTCACTTCATCCATTGGCTTGAGAAATCCAACATCGTTATATTCGACTCAGGAGAGCCGTATCCGGAACTATCCGGAACTTCACGTTCTTGTTCCAGTTTAGGAACCGTGTAATGAAAACCAAAGAACCATTCCACTGTTTTCGCCGGTTTCTTGACCTCAAGCAGGGGAGCATCTGAGCTATTTTTACATATGGATTCGATCTTAGCGTTGACAGAGGGAGACAATGTCTGTTTATGTTCCCCACGACGAGCAATGTCCGGGAAGTTTTTTTTTTTTTTTCGTAATCCAGGGTTCCCCGCTTCACATGTCATTCTCTGGGCCCGGTCAGGCAGCGGGCCGGCTTCCACTACAAGAAAACATCAAGGATTCTGAAGGAAAAATTCGTCGGAATTTCGTCGGAATAACGTTATTCCGACGACATACCGACGAAACACGCCGTCGGAAATAATTCCTCGGAATTTCTTTTTTCCTCGGAAATCCCTCGGAATTTTCCGACGGAATTCCGAGGAAATAAATTTCCGAGGAAATTCCGAGGATCACTAGTTTGTCGGAAATGTCCTCGGAATATACCGAGGGAGAACTTCGTCGGTATAATTCCTCGGAAGTACATCGATCGATCCGTGTTTGGACATATATACATCGATCGATAGGAGTATACCGACGGACCTTTTCCTCGGTTTATTCCTCGGAATATACCGAGGGAACTGGTTCCTCGGAATATAACGAGGGAACTGGTTCCTCGGAATAAACAGAGGAACCTGTCCCTCGGTATAGCCCGAACGTTTTTTAAAAAACGCAACGATCGATGCTTTTTTGTTCAAAAACGCATCGATCGATCTAGTGAAAAATATAATTAATTTAATCGGAATGTAAAAAATATTAATTTTTTTAAAAAAAATAAAATTTCTGAAATTTAAATTCGAAAATATGAAATTAAAAGTAAAATTGAAATCATATTAATTAATATTCAAAGTTTCACAAATAAAAATAAAACATTCGGAGTTTATGGAAAAAAAAATAACTACGGGTCTGGCACGTCCGAGAACACCTCGTTCGGGTACATCCT
>NW_013617455.1:96055-98180 GCF_000695525.1 Brassica oleracea var. oleracea | reverse complement strand
GACTAACTAACTCTTTTATATTTCAGGTGAACTAAGATGGGGAATCGGAAAAACAAGCGTGTGAAGAAGCAAAGGACAGATGTAGAAACGGAGGTTGCGGAAGATCAATTCCTCGAAGATATAACAAACAGAGAAGTCTCAGATGAAATGGAGGCAGAAGAACATAATCAAATGAGGACAGAGGAGAATGAAATGGAGGAAGGAGCAGAGGACCTGGGGGAGGATAAACAGAATGAAATGGAGGAAGAAGCAGAAGCTGTTGATGCAGCTGATGATGTGCAGACTCAGACTGACACAGCTACTACATCACAGCGTAAAAGACGCCGAGGACCTACAAAGATGAAACACATTGCCAAGGATCCAACTGAAAGGCAACATGTCGACTTCACAGATATGGGGGATCCCTGTGGTCCAGGTTCTGTACTGTTATCCTCCTACTTGGGTCCCTTAGTTCGTGAACATGTTCCGGTGATCATTGATAACTGGAGACAAGTCAGTGAAGAAATCAAGACTGTGCTCTGGATATCTATTGAGGTAATAAGAAAAAAAAATTACATTTAACTACGATCCATTTTACTTGTATTTGAATGTGTCTCATTGCTGACTACAGATGAGGTTTGACATGGACGAAGACTTTAAAAAGGCTGCTGTGTTTAAGCAGATGGGATGTTTGTGGAGAGCATCTAAATCACGTCTGGTAACATCTGTTAGGAAAGCTCCAACCATTAAAGCTAGGATGAGCATGCAACCGAACAATGTTTCTACAGCTGAATGGCGTAAATTTGTCAAAGAGAACACCAGTCAGGCCTTTAAGGTTGTCAGCAACTCTTACAAAGAAAGAAGACAGAATCAGATTCCTCACACTTGCGGCCGTAAGCGAATGGTGAGGCTGAGAGAAGATTTGGTAAAGTCAAGCGAAGATCCATCAAAAGTGTCGAGGCTCCGAGTTTGGGTGAAATCACGAACAAAGAAGGATGGTACTCCTGTCAATGTTAATGCAGCTGAAAAGATTGTAAGTTTTCATATTGATTTTAAGAAGTTGGATCTGCTGGTTGTTGCTTTGTGATTATTGAAATTTTAATGTGTTTCCAGAGAAAGGCATCAGAGATCGAACTTGAGGGTCATGCCGATTCAACGACAACGAATCCAAAGAACGATATGCTATCTCAGATACTGGGACCTGATCAACCTGGACGGTTGCGAGCGATGGGCAGAGGCATTAGCATGACCAAATTGAATTATTTACAGGTTAAGGACAACTATATCGCTGCAATGGAACAAAAACAGGTCTCTCTGCAGGAACATGCTAATGATTTACAGAAGGCCCTTCGCCGAATGAATAATCAGGGTCCTGCAACTGATGTCAGTGAAAACTCCTATAACAAGGTATGAATTTAATTAATCTGGCTTACTCTATCTATATAATTGTATAGTTGCATTTCATTGACATTGCTTGTACTTCATGTAGAGTGTAAATAATACCAGATCACTTCCCAAGTGTTATCTGGTTGACTGGGCTTCTGTCGATGAGAAAGTTGCTGAGGGACGGGTCGTTTCAGCTGAAGCTGATGAGTTAGTTAATGGGGTTCCTTTAGGGCCTCACGCTGTGAAGGTTTTGGTTGAAACTGCAATAAAAGCAGACACTTTTTTATGGCGACCTGCACATAATATGTTTACTATGGAGGATGCAGTTGGCGAAATGATTGCATGGCATTCTGATCACTGTATTGTTGCAACAGCAGGTCTCATTCCAGAAAACAATGCTCCTACAATTAAGTTTCTTCTCTCTCTGTTCCTAAGTATTATTTTCCTCTATACCTGAGTATGATTCTGAGTCATTTTTGTTCGATGTCTTTGTTGTGTTTGGCAGAGCCCTTTCACAAGTTCAGTTAACAAATGCAAGCTCATGGACTATATACAGAAGGAGGAAGTGGTTGCTTTAGGCCGATGGCAGACTAAAGAACCAAAATCATTGGTGAATGGACTTCCTCTTGGTCCTAATGCAGTAAAAGTGTTTGTCGATGAGGTACTAAACCCAACGGCATTCATATGGAGGCCTACTGTAGGAAAGACAAATATGGAGGATTTTCTGAACTGTTATGTAGCATGGCCTGCAAATTGCGTT
>NW_013617455.1:91328-94217 GCF_000695525.1 Brassica oleracea var. oleracea | reverse complement strand
GTAAATCAAACCGAAAAATGTGTCAATATAGAAAATATTAGCTATTCAGTATTACCTAGAATATAAACGTCATAGCACAAGTAAAACGTTGTATTATAATATTCAATGGCACAAAAAAATTGCTATTAAATGTTCAAAAATCCAAAAAAAACTGAGTTACAAAAAGGTATTCCATGACAAAAAACAAATGTCATAACAAAATATTTTATGGCACACGAAAAGTGCCACATAAAATATTTAAATAGCGAAAAGAAATCGCTATAAATAGGTATAATATAACACAGGACCAACGCTATAATATCTGTATATTGTTACAGCACGCGAAAAACGCTACGCTAGGGGGGAGTCTATTATAGTTGCGGCTGTCACGGCGTTCTTCGAAACGCTATGAAAACAATATGATAGCATTTGTCGGGTGCTATTAATACCGATGTTTCTTGTAGTGAAATGGAATTCTTTATCGTCCACCTTTGGACTAAATGGATCAGTGTCCAAAACAAGTGATCTCACACCCATGTACTAGATAATGAGTGAGACTGTTCCATATTAAATCTCTTGAGTAGCCTTTTCTGTGTATACTATTTGATGCACAAAGATTTCATTGTTAATGTACTCAAGCTGTAATCCCAAACAAAACTTTGTTTTCCAAGATCTTTCATCTCAAACTCTTTCTTGAGATATTCAACTGTTTGGGAAATTGTATTCAGAGGTTCCTAGGATATTCAGATCATATACTTTGATGATTATCAATATTGTTCTCGAGAACTTGCTGTACTTTAAGCTCAATACCCTCTAGTACTTTCATTATCCAGTGGACCATATAAATATGCAGTCACTACATCAACTTGCTGCAAGTCTAATTTTCTCTCTTATATAGCCAGACTTATGAGAAATCTAAAAGTATTTGCATCCACCACATGAGAGTATGTCTTCTCATAATCTATTACTGGTCTTTGTGAGAATCCTTGTGGAACATCAGCTTTATATCTCACAATTTCAATTCCTCACATGACCCATTTATATCCACTGGTTTTAACACCATATGCTGTCTTAATCATATGGCCAAATACGCCTTTCTTCCTTAAACTATTTAACCTCACATTTCCATTCAATCCAATCTGTTCTACGAGTGCACACTCTTATATTGACGTGGGTTCATGATCCTCGCTTATATTCATAAATTCAAGTGCTACCTTGTATGCAAATAAATCATCTTATGTTGACATTCCTTATAACTCATTATTATCAGGACCATTAGTACCCTGAAGCTTGGCGTCCCAAGCCTCAGTGTTTGGTACCTTAGAGCCAGCCGGCTTTGTTTCCATGTCTGGGATGGTTTCCTTAGTAACCTCGGATTTGGATTTTGATTATCATTCTCTGCACCTTTCTTTTGTTTCCGAGGATTCTTATCTTTTGGAACTTATTTGGTCTGCCACGTTTTATACGTTGTCTAGACTCTGTAGCAACTTGATTGTGTCTCTTCTTGGACATCAAATTTGTTGGTGCTTTACAAGCTGGTTTATATATGATTTAGTCATTCTTTTTCGGGTCAGCAAATGTGTCTGACATTTGATTAGCTTGCTTTGTAAATATATAATCTTTGGACGTCTATTTCACATTCTTTAGTCTGAGGATCTTGCCAAGACATTGATGGTTGATTCCATTCTATTTTTTTTATCATTCTTTTACCAGTTTATTATTTTTCTCTCCTCCTGGTCTTAAAATAATCTGTGTACCTGGCCTCAAATATAATCACCCATAGTTGGCACAAAGTACTTTATTATTGTGGGAGAATCATATCCAACATATATTCCCATCCTCCTTTTTAGGTCCCATCTTAGTTCTCTGTGGTGGAGCAATTAGTACATAGACAACACATCCAAATATCTTATGATGGGGTATGTCTGGCTCTTGACCCGTTAATAATTGTGATAGGAGATATCTATGCTCACTAAATGGCCTGATGCGTATTAACTTAGGTGCATGTAAATTTCGTGTGGCCCAAGCTGTGAATGGGAGTTTTGACCTCATAAGTTATGGTCTATCAATCAGCTATTTGCGTTTTAAAAGATTTCGGCCAAGCCGTTCTTGGTATGAACATGTATCACAGAATTGTCCACACTTACCCCCATGGACATACCATAATCATTTAAACGCTTGGGACATGTATTCACCAGTGTTATCTAGACATATAGTCTTTATTTATGAAAAAGGGGCTCGTAACCGTTTTACTGGTGATGGCCTAATGAGTTTCCCTTGTGTGGTTCCCCATTCCACATCTATGGCACACTGATTTGGTCGAGCTTTGTGGTTTAAAGGATATACCACGGCCACTGCCTTGACCATGGCTCAAATTGGATTGATACGCACGGCCTCTGCCATAGTGATTCCCACGGCCAAAAGTTTTATAGTGGCCATGGCCACGTCTTTTCCACCCTCCACGGCCATGGCCGTGTGGTCTATCATTCTGGACGTAGTTACCTTTTTTTTTTCTGCGGTCTTATTGTTATCAGGTAATGTGGTTAATCCAGGAGGTCTCAATTCACTGTTTCTCATCAGTAATCCATTATTTTGCCCAACTTGCAATAGACTCATCCACGGACTTATAGTCCTGGATTCTGGGATTCCTCCAAGATTTGGTAATAACACCGTTCTTTGGTGATCATATCTCGATTTTTAACTCTGTCCAAAGGTCTAGAGGATTCTCTATAGTCAGATACTGATCTTTGAGACTCTTAATAAGATGATGGCTAATAATTAATATTGCTCTGTATCAATCTTTCTCATTGGCATTATTGCCTTCTATGATACATTCATCAAGTCTTTTTGACTTTAGGATAATCTTTGTATCCAATGCCCACCGTAAATAATTATCTCCAGAGAGATTTA
>NW_013617455.1:73352-90401 GCF_000695525.1 Brassica oleracea var. oleracea | reverse complement strand
AATCAGATTTAAAACCTCAATGATCAAAACCGAAAACAGTTTTGATTTCAAAATATTCGATTAGGGTTTTAATATGTGATTTGATAATTATAGTATAATTAATTCTGATACTTATATTATTTAGGGTTTATAGATATAGGGTTAGGGTTTATCGGATTTTAACTTGTAAAAACCGATTTGGGGTTTTAATCATGTAGGAACATGATTTAGGGTTTGGGGTATCGAACTTTTAGAGCTTCGATTTACTCAATTAGGATTTTTGATCTATTACCCTATGGTTTTGATTCATAAAGATTAGGGTTTTAGGGTTTCATTCTTTATCAATCAATCCATGTTCGATTATGGGTTCTTAGGTTTTGAATTACCTTTTAACCTTAGATGATTGTTGAATCGGACCTCCAAAGGAGTTGAGCCGCGAGCTGGACACGAACGGTACGCGAGCTGGAATGGATCGAGTCGCTTATATCGGATCGTGGACGTCCTTTGTTGCTTGATCAGGAACGCCTTGATTGTCGGACGCGAGCTGTCTGATGCTGTCGCGAACGAGGAAGAGGCTGCGTGCTGGAGCTGCTCTCGGGTCGCGAACGTCTGAGCTAGGATCAGAAACGCCTTGGGCTGAAGCTGACCGGGGACGCGAGCTGGAACAGATGCGGGAACACGAGACGCTATCGGGGTTTAGGGTTCGTCGGATCGCCGGCTAGGGTTAGGGTTATAGGGTTTTTCGATTTGGGTATTAGCTTAGGAATTTAGAGTTTCGTACTGATAACGTGTTATAAAAGTAATGGAAAAGTCTATCTTTATTCATAACATAGAGGTTCCTTATATAGGAGATTACACCGTCATAGATAAATAGAAAGATTACAAATCATAATCTCTTGGTTATAAACCATCCACGACCTGGATCCATTTTTTCAATAAAAAAAAAGGCAAAGGAAAGCATTATGGGCATAATATTAGTCTTTCACATGTACAATAAAGGACGAACAAGTTTCGTCTTTTTTTTTGGTTGGCTTTATGTGAAAACAAGCTCTAGTGGCTTCAGCTATAAGCTTTGTTTGATTAAAGCCAAAAAGCGTTATTCCTTTTTTCTGTAGAAAAATAAAAAATCACTTTGATTCTAATTTTGCTGAGCTTTTGAGAATCACAAAGACACGTAGCTTATTTTCCTCCAGAGGGTTTACTTATCCACTAGGTTAAGATCCGCGTCTTACAAGTAATGAACATTATATATATATATTATTTTATGTATTATATTTTTTTAACATATTATGAAATCATAAATATATATTTAATAATTAAAAGTCAGTAACTATTATTTATATAATTAAATTGGTGTAAACATATAAATAAATTTTATAATCAAAACAAATAATTTTTTTCTATTTGATATGGTATATAATTAAATATAAATGATAGTAACATATATATAGTATATTTTAATATTAACATCTATTAAATGATGCTTTCTATTCGTATGTTTTTGATCATTTATAGTATTTAAAAAAAAATTAAAATGATATATATTTTAACAAAAAAAAATTTGCTCAAAATAAATTTCAAAATTAAATATTAATGTATTTTTATATGGCATATAGTTTAATTTAAAATGATATATATATTTATATATCTTTTTATTTTAATACTTATTAAATGATACTTTTGACTTATACGATTTTGTAATCATTTGTATCATGTAATAACAAAATTTTTAAACCATGGATCACAAAATTTTAATGTGAGACTTTTAACACTTTTAGTAATTTATACTCATTTAAAAAATTCAAAATATAACATAAACAGAAAAATCTAATTTTTTTATTATATGGTTAATATGGTTGTTTAATTAATTTAATAGTTTAAAACTAAACAAATATAATATAAGATACACTTATTTTTATCAAATCTTTATTATTCAGAATCATTAATTGTCATATATACTTTAGCCACATTAGACAATTCCGTAATTTTATTTAAGGAAATAATGAAGCACATTAATAATGTATTTATGGTTAGTTTAATAAAAAAATTATTATATATTTAGATTGACCAATATATTTCTCTAAAGATTCTAATAATCACTCTAGTGATGACGCATGACTACAAAAAAATGTTTTAATGCTTCTCAATTAATATATAAGAGATTTACTTTCTCAATCAAAATCTATGCGTTTTTTGTTGGGTCAAGATATTATAAGCCCAATGGGCTGTGTAATAAATTGGTTGTGTGAAAAGAAATTGTTTTATAACCCCAATGTGCTGAGTAAAAAATTGTGTTTATATGAATGGTTATGGAGATTTTTGGGCTCATTTTGTAAGCCCAATGGACTGAGCAAATTGACGGTTTTGGGATTCAGAATTTTTTTTTTTTTTAAATGAAAACTTGGGACCAAGTTAAGCCAACTTGGTGACCAAGTTAAGCCAACTTGGTGATCAAGCCATCATCACTATATATACTTATGCCCTCTCCATAATCTCATAATTCACATTGATCTCTCTCTCTTCTCACTTTCCCTCACTAGAAAAGAAAAAAAAATACTCATTAGATTTTCTTTTTTAAAGTAAGTGTCTCGAGAGTATATCGTAGTAGTTAGTTCGTAGATTCTGTTTCGGGTGTTGCGAAACAGTCTCATCACGGTTGTATCCTGGGATTCAAAAATCGCATAAAACTGTCACACATTACGGGCGATTTATTGAGTTAAGGAAAGAGATCAAATCTCGACTCCGTGAATTTCGTCTATTTCCTTATAATTTTTTAAACGTTTTCCAGTCTTTATATTATCAATCATATGCTTTATGTTTCGTAATTTTCAATCAAGATTTTCGCGGTCCTGCATTTTTACCAGACATTAATCATATTAGTTTGTATTATTATTGCTGACAGCTCCTAATCAGGGTTTAAAGTTAGTAGAGTTTGCTACATTTAAATTGTATTGTGAGAAACAAACATGTTAAGATTTAGAAGTTTATAAGTTTTTTGTTTTCTTGAAGACAAGTTTTCAGATAAGACGAAAATACGTGGAAAATAAAAAAATATAATGGAATAATGATTTCTGAACTGGACTGGTGATTTTGCATATAGATGTGCTGGTTCAAGTTTTTGGTTCTGGTTTTTACGCCTAGCCCAATCCATAACTTGGAGCTCTGTTTATCTTCAATCTTCTAATTTTAATGATTTTTCTAATTTATCTGGCATAGGGTCTCCGGAACACTCTTCTGTTATCGAGCATCCATAACTTGCTGAAACACGTTGCAGTTCATTGCATGTACTTTTTCATAAGGAGTTTTCGTAGATGGAAATAAATTATCTTTTTTCTGAAACATTTTCATATTCATTATTTTTTGGATTTTGAATATAAGATGCAGAAAGGAAAAATAAAAACAAAGGAACAGAACCCCAAAAATCTCTAATGGGATCAGTAAAGAACATTCCACAAGCAAAATTACCAAATAAAGGCCCCGAAAAGGATACATCAAACCTTAGCCACCAAGACTACAGGGAGTGCAGCTTCCGAAGATGACGACAGACAATACTGATACACCATGGATTTTACTAGTTTTTAGCCATGGTATATGATTGATTTAGAATCTATTATATTTGTTTTGGAGTCTTTTAGAGTCTTTTCTGGTTCATGTATGTTTTAGAGAAATATAGAGATTATGGAGCATTTTGGGGATAAGATAGAAGAAATTCATAGTTGTTCAGAAACCAACCCGAGTCGACATACAAGTAGACTGTCGATCGACAAAGACACCTTGTCGTCGCTCGACAGTGAAGCGAGAAGATGGGCCGACTTGTTCGAGGCAGACTTGAGCCCAGATGATCCATATAATTACAAAACTACCCCTCGCCGACTTTTACCTAATATTTATAGTGTTTGCCATTGTTTGGGTAGAACACCACGATTTTACTTTCTATTATTCACAACAAATAGTTTTAGAGTTTTCAGTAGATTTGGAGAGAAGATCCAAGACTCATTCAGAGCTTTGTATTGAAATTCCATTGATTTCTTAACTTTATTCTATGCATTCTATTCAGTTTATTATCATACCCTGCTTGATCATGTCCGAATAATTTCTCTTGTTAGATTTAGGGTTAATTAGGGTTTTGATTGATTAGCCAAAACTAAAGATTTTCTAGGGTAAAATTTAAGACTTCCTTCATTAGAATTGATATTAATGTTTTTGTTCTAGAGTAGCTAACTAGAACCCAAGAATGTAGACAACTACGATGGTAGGTTCTTCACCTGAATTAATTCACTTGAGCTAGGATTGATAGAAACATGCGACAGTTGATCGAGGGAGACTAGTGAAATTATCGAATAGGACAATAAAACAGGCCTAAGGTAGTATCGATCGACGCTAGATCGACACTAGAAATATAGCGTCGATCAACACTCGATCCGTGTTCACATGAAAAATATGGATCACTGGATTTAGACACTTTATTAGACTCACATCGACATCTGAATATCTTTACATTAGAATTCGAGTTCTAGGATTTTCATTCACATACCCTTAGCTTCTATATCATTATAATTATGATTGCCTGAAACCATAGAACTAGTTATTTGTTCTCATACTTACAAACCAACCAACAACCAACTGCTTTACTTATTTACTGCTTTAATAATCTATTGCCTAGGTTAATCGTTATTATACTGGGTTTATTGTGTGCCCACGCTCCTTGTGGATTTGATCCCTAAGTACTACAATTGAACCTCTTATTTGAGAGAGTAAAGTTGCTCATAGGGTAATTTGAGTGATATAAAATTTGGTGCCGTTGTCGGGGAGCATTAGATCGCCATTAGACTCAATATATTTGATTTAGTCAAGGTAATTTTTTTTTTTGTTTTTCAGTTGTATACCTAGCAGTACGAGAAGCAACAAAGAGAAATATTTGTTATTCTCAAATCCTGCACGTTGGGAATTTTTAATCCTAAAAGAGAGGTGCGCAACGTCGGTCGACATCAACTCAACTTCGTGAACGATACCTGATCGACACTTCTCCCGAACATCGATCCGCGAGCAGACATGGTTGCGACTCTAATGTTGATTCAGGACGAGAATGGAGACATACATGACAAGGATGGTCATCTGCGTAATGCAGCAGGTTAGAGTTTAGATGATCAGGGGGCTGTAATCCCTGATCCTGAAGCAGATAATCCACAAGCTGCTAATGCTGAGAATGTTGCAGTCAATGCTCGGGCTGTAGCTAAGGAGAATTTCCAGGCAGCTCGACCCAGAACTTACGCGTCCATCTGCAATTCGTCCCCTACTTTCCAGAGGCACAATTTCGAGCTGAAGCCTGCATACTTTACACTAGTGGGACGGACACCTTATCATGGTCTCCCACATGAGCATCCTATGGACCATCTGGAGAGGTTTGAGGATCTAGTCTCTACTATCAAAGCCAATGGAGTCCCTGAGGATTATTCTCTGTGCAAACTCTTCAAGTACTCATTTTCTAGAGATGCTTCGCACTGGCTTAATCAGTTACCACCAGGATCTCTTACATCCCGGTCGGGCATCAAGAACGCCTTCATTTAGACATAACAATATACAGAATAAACTAAACAAAAATGCTATAAAAAATTACACGAAGACACAAATTTAAATAATGCAACAACACTAATATTCAAGTAAATTTGATCCGGAACCTCCAAAATCTCCAAAATATTTTCCAAACAAATTTTATCACAAAATAGCATCTAACGATAGTTTTTTTTTTAAAAACATTCACTTGTTAAGAAAAAAAGAAGCTAAATTACTCTAACTACTCCTAAACCCTAATCTATCCTCACTTCCTAAATAGTAAACACTAAAACCTTGACCCAAGTATAAGAGATATATTTCTTATTTATATTTAATAAATATCTTTCTGAAAAAAAAACTTCTTGTGTGCGAATTGTATCATGTTTTAGTGCTATTGGAGGATAATTATCTATTAGGTAAGGTTTTATCCTAAGTCATATCCTAAATTTCCTATATCATCATAAGTCACTTCTCTAGAGCTTTGAGGGGGCAGAAGAACAGCCTGCGCCTCACTGATAGATACAGATGCATTACTTGAAGATGACGCTACCTTTTAGACAAAGTTATTAACGGTCCGACCGGTGCCATGATGATTAGAGTTAAATTACAAAAAATTACAATTTGAGGTAACTTGCAGTAAAAATTATTTGGTATAGGCCGTAAATTTTTGTAGTAAATTTGCTGTAAAAATATAAGTTACTATTTAAAAAATAATAATTGATTGCTAACAGATTTGATATATTAGTTGCAATATGTATTATTATTTTTTAAAAATATATAAATGTTAATAATAATAACTTGTATTACAAATTTAGATTTAACAGATTAAAATATATGAAATTAAAAATCAAGGAAATATACCTAAACATGAAGTATTTGTAATATTACATATAATTTTTGTACGTAACTTTTTGGTTATCAAACATGATTAACAAGTAAAATCATAGAAATAATTTTTAAAAAACATAAATTAAAATAAGAAATTTGTGAAATTATTTAACAAACTTGTAAATAACCATATGATTCTAAAAAAATATTGTATTAGTTGACAAAAAAAAGAGTAAAAGTCCATACATGGCCATGTATTAAAAATAGTAAAAATCTTAAAAATTAGAAAGTAACCGTAGAAGAAGACAAAACAATGCTAACTCAACATAAAAGAAGTTTTCAAATCCTATATCTAACATGAAAAATCCTAAAACTAACAATTCTAACACAAATCTAACAAATAAAATCCTAAATCAACCAACCTAACTGATTTCTAACATTCTTATCCCTAAAATTTAATAATTCAAATAACCTAACACGTATACACATGTATGATTATTGAGAGGATAATAGATGACTAACATGATTTAAGGGGAGTTTGGGAAGGGGGGGGGGAAAGAAGATTCACGGCTGTTCTTCGGTTGAGAGCGAGAGAATAGAGAGAGTTTAGAGAAAGAGAATGTTGAAATGAAGAAGAAGAACATTTTTCAGTTTTAATGTTAAATTATTATGATGGATTAAGTTCGTCGGGAATCCAACAGAATGTTTTACTTGACGCTTCACGAAAAAGTAGGCGGTTCTTTTTCCCGGGAAAAATTAAATTTCCGTTCGAATATACCTTTTTGTCGAAATTTCTGAAAACATTATTTCATGAGCAAGTTGACAGTTACGATATATAATATACCTATTTGTCAAAAATTCGTTAGAAATTTCCGACGGAAAGGTATATTCTCTGATTTGTAATTGACCAGAAAAATCAATATGTCAGAAATTCGTCAGAAATTTCTGACGAATTTTGGACGAAATGTGGATTGGGTTTCAAAATATAACAAAAATAGACCAACCATATCCATTGATAATATATTGATGATTTTTAGGGGTTTATAATCTACAAAATGTTTGAAAACACTTGAAAACACACAAATTCAAGATTGTAAGATGAATCACCATAAATTATTTGTTTAAGTATATAAGTGTTAATGAGAAAGGTTATGTATATGTCGATCCATCCATCACGAGAATGTATAGCTTTAAAATAATTGAGCATTGTTTACCAACATATTGTTTATCACTTAATATATGTCTTGGCAATTTTTAAGTATCCATTTTAACATTTATTTTGAATATTTCATATCTGATTTCATATCTGAAACTCTATTTTTGACAAAAACATAAACCCCAAACCTATACTCCAAATCGTTTAATATTCCTTGGGAATTTTTGGTATTTCATTGATTATTTCTGACAAAAAATTGTTCGTTGTAAATTCCTTGGATATTTCTGACAAAATACTGACGAATGGTGAAATTTCATATTCCTCAGAAATTTGTTAGAAATTACCATGTTTTCTTGTAGTGACTACAAATACTTTAGGGAAGAGTTAAGCTAAGACCAAAGGGAGTTTTTGGATGCAAGAATATAAATATAGAATTTTAAAAAATGTAAACTTATGAGTTTAAAGCGTCATATCTCTGAACATCTTAGGAAACATGATATGCTCAAATTAACCTTCAAGCTACTCTCTCAAATAAGAGGTTCATTGTAGTACTTTAGGATCGTATCCACAGAGACTCGATATCTCACACAATAGACTTTAGCTTCAGACTATGCTAGGTCAAATAATGTAAAATAATAAATATAACAGAACATGGTGAGCAAGGTAGTTGTTCGATTGATTGATGAGTTGTTTGATGGGAGGATGGTTGCTAGACTTAGGGTTTCAATCAGGTATTAGAACTCACTATATAGATGGTAAAGGTTTTATCCTAGAACTCGAATTCAATAAGCAAGTAATCCAGCTCTCGCAAGCAATTACAAATCAGATGACTAAGTCTTTAGTTCCAGCTCTCGCATGCGAACAAGGATCGAGTGTCGATTGATACTATTGACTAGTTTTCGATCGATACAAATGTCTTGGAGTCGATCGACACTTCATTAGACAAGCATTAACGACCTAATCAATATGTTCACTAGATTAACTAAACCAGCTCTCGCGTGTATCTAACAACCTACCTGAGCATGATTCAATTCAGGTAGTAGACCAGCTCTCGCGTGCGTCTAGCTATCCTAATATCATGTATGTAGTTAATTACTCTAGAGACAAGGAATAAGATCAATCCTGTGAAGGATACAATAAATCACCCTAGCAATTCTATAAATCACAAGTTCATCTAAACCCTAGAAAAACCTAGATCTAGCAGGTGGTTTTATAATAATAATTATAAAATCAAAACCAATGGAGTTCCCAGAGGACTTTGAAGGAGTTCCTCCCTTCTCTCCTAAACTAGAACTATGAATAAAAGAAAGCGTAGCCGTCAACAATGGCTTAAAACACACACATAAATAGGGTTTTAGGTCGTCCATGGGTTTTCTGGTAATTTATGGTTGCTTCTGGGCTTAAGTTGGTCTTGAAATATACCAGGTCCGCATTCTGGAATCACCGTCGATCGACACCAAGGATGCACCGTCGATCGACATTCCTTCATCTCCTCGACAGATTCCTCTCGCGAGGCAGATGTATCACTCTTCAGAAAAACGGGCATAACTTCTGCTATAGGCTGCTGATTGACCTCAAACCGGTGGAATCGGAAAGCTAACTCAAAGCCCTATCTTGTGTCAAACGATGGGCTCAATCGCACAGTGGGAAAGTCTCCATCCATGGCTAAACATCTGACGCATCTGTGCAGTTCTGAACCTCAAAAGCTTCATAATCACCAAAGTTCTCCAAAACGTACCTGAACCTGAAAACACTCTAAAACATACTTCAAACCAATATAATATAATCTAAATAGGTCATATGCCATGGTGTAAAAGTGGTAAAATCCATGGTATATCAAAAAATACATTAACATATATGATTGTTTGCAGATAACGTAATAAGAACTGTTCCAGAACACATATCTACTTTTGCAGTACTAAACCATTTGTATTAGAATCTTAGAGACTAAATTTTGTTGAATTTCAGATTCTAAACATGCAATAAAAATACATTTAATAGTGCATGAAACCCCCTAACATCATTTTCCATTCATTAAGAATATTTTGCTCATTCTAGCTATTGGTTCTTTCAAGCATTTAATCAAACTGTTTCAGTGTGCTAAATAGCCTAAGATCAGAAACTAGTTGATCAATCTAATTTGAGTATTAAGAACACCATAGATGAAGAAACCGATAGATTATTCTCAATTCTAGCAAATCATAATAATCAGTCCGTGAATTCCCTTGAAAACCTAAACCTAACTAATAAACTACTCAAACATAGCAGAAGAAACATAGAGGGATGGTGAATAATGCATAATCGACATGGTTCAAAAAAATTCTTCAAACATATCGATTCGTCTCCTCAAATATCTAAAACCAATAAGTATAATGAAAAGAAAGTGTAGCCTAAACAATGTACAAAAATAGCAGATATAGGTCTAATTTTTGTGTTGGTCGAAATTTGGGTTAAACCAAATTTTAATTTAAAAAAAAAAAAATCGTATTTAACTGGTAGATAGACCAGTTTTCAGTGAAACACGCATAATTTTTATGGCTTCTAATGGCGGTTTAAAGAAAAAAAAGCGGCCGCCGGGAAAAAACGACCAAAAGAGAAATTAAAAAAGTTCTAAAAAGATGCTAAAGAGAAATAGAGAGGAGAGAGAAACATGAATTTGCTAGGGCCCCAACTATTCATTTTGTTTATGGCCTCCATATCTGCAAGGACTCCCCTGATTCTTAATCATGCCACTAGACAAGCTTCCGGAAAATTCGAGCAAGTGTCAATTGCCTCATATTAGAGGGTAATGTGAAATCTCAATTGTATTAATGGGGAGAAGGCATATCAACAACTTCTTGATAAAGACTGTATTTTAATAGCTAGAATAGATACAAGTGTAACTAAAAATTTTCTATCGTTCAGAGTATCTACATGATCCGGTTTATACATTTTTTAATCCATTTACTTTTCGGAGCTTGAAGGAATGAATAGGCAAAGAGGCTTCCGACATCTATCTCTCGGTCCAATTCTGTCCTTCATAGGCTGTGATATTAATGATCGTTTTACTTCCTAACGAATTCACAAACTTTAAGACCACCACCACTAAAGAACTATAGATATATGGACTATTTGTCATTTTGTGTAAATCGCTTTAAGTCTTTAGCTGACGAAGAAAAAAACCTTCATATTATTTCATTAGAAGATTCCCCTCTCAAGTCAACGCGTTTTGCCTCAATACAAGGAAGGATCCTTTTTATAAAAATGTATATAATTTTGCTTTTATATAGGTGATACAATCATACTTATCTAATTATCTTAAGTTCAACATCTCTTCACCCTTTTCCATAATCTTGTGTCTCATGGCTTCTCCTTTTTCTTCATTCTCGTCTCGCAACTGGAGCTACAACGTCTTCTCCAGCTTCCACGGGCCTGACGTTCGTAAAACATTTCTCAGTCACATGCGCGAACAGTTTCAGCGAAACGGGATCACTATGTTTGATGATCAAAAGATTGTAAGAAGTGCAACGATCTCTCCTTCACTTACAAAAGCTATAAACGAATCGAGGATTGCGATAGTGATTCTCTCCAAGAAATACGCTTCATCAAGTTGGTGTTTGGATGAACTGGTGGAGATACTGGAGTGCAAAAAAGCTATAGGGCAGATAGTGATGACCATCTTCTATGGAGTGGAGCCATCCGCTGTACGGAAACAGACTGGGGAGTTTGGGATCGCTTTCAATGAAACTTGTGCACGTAAGACGGATGAGGAAAGACAGAAATGGAGCAAAGCGTTGAGAGATGTGGGCAACATCGCTGGAGAAGACTTCCTAAAATGGTTTGAGTTCAATTAATCTAAGTTTTTATTGCTTAAGTTATGTTTAGAGTAATCTCAAAACACGAACCGGAAGCTGCACCAAATAATGAACTGGCAATGGTTCGATATGGATTGACCGGGTCAAACTTGGTTCAGAATATATATACACTTTAATTTAAATATAAAAGTGTAAAAATAAATATTAGATATAAAACATAAGAGTATTGAAAATCAAAGTTGACAAAAAGAGTATTTAAAATTTATTATATTAAAACAAAATAATATGAAACTAAGAAGAAAGCTGGTCCCAGTAATTTACCAAGTTTTAGTAAACGTGTAATCTAGGGTTATGACTTATTATCCGGGGATCCATATCTGATCCGCGATCGGTTTTGGGTGCACTCCGAAAATAGGATATCCGGAGTGCCGGATCTTAATGTGGATCGTAAAATTTTGGATCCGTCAAAAGCGGATGCGGATCCAGATCCAGATATTTTAATTTTTAAGTTTGGATATCCAAATTCAGATTCATATGTTTAAACTAATTAAGTTTGATACATTAATATTTACACATAAAATTATTTTTATAATATTATATTTTAGTTTTTAAAATATTATATGCATATATATAAATCTTGTATGAATATTTAATTTATTATTACTATTTTTAGAATTTTATTATTTTTAAAATATTTTTTTTTATTTTAATTATTTTTACTGATCCGGATGCAGATACTCACATATAGTGTAATATCTAAACGAAAATGCAAAATCCAGATATCCAAAGGCCATGGATCCGGATACTAAAACCACATATATGGTTCTAGATATCCTAAATTTCTCGGATCCATGCTACCCCTAATGTAATCTATTATTCCATCTGTTTCATAATAAATATCATTTTAGATTTATTTTTTGTTTCAAAATAAGTGTCATTCTACAGTTTAAATGTAACTTTGTATATTAAATTTATTTTTTACCCTTTTGAATAACCAATAAACTTTTACTTAAACATTATTATATAATAATCATACATTAAATAAAAATATATTAGCCTATTACACAAGTTTCTTAATCTCAATAAAAAATGTCAAAGTTACACTTAATATGAAACGGATGAAGTAAAAGACAATGAAACTAAAACTATGGTGGTGATTGGTAAAAAAATTAAGGCACAGCCTTTACCTATGGAATTTGCTGCGGCTATAACGCTAAACAGAGGTCATTCGCTGCGATTTCGACCAATTCGGCATAGCTAATTGCCACTTGTCTGACTGGTTTTTCTGCTGCCACTCGCAAACGCAGTTTTTGTGGTTGGTAGCGGTTATTGTTGGTGGTTTACAACAATCACAAAAAGGTTACAAACCGCTTAATTTACACCACTCCAAACCTTTCAAAATCAAAAGCTGGTTCGAGTTAGCGTTTGCAGTGGCAGGCAGTTGCGGGAGGGTAAAATTATTTTTTTGTAAAAATTAAATAAATATAAAAATAAATAATTTTAAATAATTTTTTAAAAATTGAGATAATATAAATACTAACATATATAATTTTAATGTTATGACTTTATAAATATAATTTATATATTTCTTATAATAATATGTTTATATATAAATTTTAATAATTTTAAAAAAATATTTAAAATTGAGATAATATAAATACTACTAATATATATATAAGTTTAATACTATGATTTTATAAATATAATTTTTATATTTATTATAATAATATGGTATATATATATAATTTTAATTTTAATTATTTATTATTTTATTATTGGGTTTTAAAATTATCAATTTTATAATTAATTTTTTTTGTCTATTAATTAATTTTTGCATATGTGGGTAAACTATTAAAAAATGACCCGCAAATATAATAATTTTCAAACATTGAGTCAGTCATGTAAATTCTTTATAGCACTTAAAGCCGCAACTACCCGGTTACGTAAACTCCCTGTTCGAAAACGCGCTCAAGGCGGCCGATTCCGCAGCGGTGAAGCGTTTGGCGGCCTCTTACCGTCCCGATTTTGGTCTGTTCGGGACAAAACTCGGATCTATGAGAAAAATCACCAGTTCTTTCATTTTAATGTAGATTCAGTGATATTTGATGGATTTATCATTATTTGTTACAAACTAAAAGCTAAAAGAAGAAGTGGAGTAAAATCAGTGAAAAAAATGGCTGCCGTTCTCAGAAAAATAATAGGTCTAAAGGAAGGAGACGATTACGAAATTACGCTTTTAGCCTTCATTAAAAGGAAAAAAATAATTAAAGGGACGAAAAATGGCAATTTTGGTGTTTGAACTCAGGTACCTCACGAAATATAACCAATCCTTTACCAACTCAGCCGATACATATCATTGTATTCTCTTTGCAAATATATTATTTATCCATTATATAAAGAAAAAGCTTAAAAACTAAGTTCCGCGTAATTCCCGAATACTCTCCAATTTTTCGGTAACTCGCTAGGCGTAGACTAACCGCCCGACTAGCGCCTAGCGTAGTTCTGAACAGGGCGTAAACTCCATACCGGCAACCACATCCGGTGCTTTTGAACTTAGCTAAGTGCCCCGCACAATCATATTATGCGGTTTAAATCGGTTAATAACCGTTAACTTTGACTCGATTAATTTAAGCCCAGACAAAACGATGGGCCTGGGCTTGGCTTAATTGTAGCCAATGTTATTTTGGGTGCAAGTCAAATCTTTTTTTGTACTACTTGATTTCCTTCATCATTTTCACAGTCTAGCAATGTGGGAGGTATACGAAATTGGCTCTAAATGGGGTTTATCAAACTTTTTTTGTTTAGAAATGATATAATGATAAAAAAAAATTGTAATTAGTTTAATTTTGATTTAAAAATATATATCTAATAAATCTGAGATAAGTATTTCGAGTGAAATTATATATTTAAATAACTTTTTTACTATGAAATCACTTTGGTTGCTTTTAATATTTGTATCATATACACAATATTTTGCTTCATGAATAATTAGCAACTAGATTTTGATCCGCGCTTAAAAGCGCGGATTTGATTATTGGATAAAAAGTATTAGTTAGTATTAAATACTAATTTTGAAATTTAGTTTACATATTTATGTTATAAAAATAATTATATATGTGTCTTTAATTTTATTCAGTTTTTTTTCATATTTAGCGCGGACCTCTAACTGTACCGTTAAACTCAATATCTGCTCGAGAAAAAGAAGGAAGACCGGTTAAATATGAATGTGTGCTAGTTATTTGTAAAAATATAAGACATAATCCAGTATTCAAACGGTGTACATTTTTTGGACCAAATATTTACTAAACCATCGATAGTATAAGGGAAAGAGTATCTATACTATTAAAACATAAATATTCTTAAAAAATCTACTTAAACAAGGTTGTTAGACATTTTCATTAGCTAATTAATTATTATTTGGTCTTACCTTTTATTTCTCTAACTATAGAACTAGTTTACATAATTCAAATGAACTCATTTATTATTCCACCGTAACAATAACCCCATGAATATCGGACATATGACTCAAACGTGTTTACCATGACATGATCCTTACCACACATATAGTTATATTAATACTATAAAATTTTCTGGTGTATAACAGTTTTTACCACGACGTATGACTCAAACGTGTTTACCACGACATGTTCCAATGGGGAATCTTCTGGTGTATAACAGTTTTTACATATTTACGGAAGCTAAAAGTCTCAATGTTAACTATTCAACCATTAAACATTGATTTAATTAATTGGAATGCAATCAATTATTAAGATTTAATATTACATTCTTATATATGAACTATAACGATTAATCTTTATCATAAAAATATTAAATGGGTCTAAATAGGTTTGAGATTGAAATGAAATTAGTCAAAAAGACTTGTTTAAATATGACATGTTTATTTACTTTACAAATTCTAATAATGCATATCATACGTTTTTATTGAATTTCACAAATGTAAAATATGGTGCGCTTTAAATATCGGGTAATTTGGGTTATTTGAAAAAAATAAAAAATAATTTGAATAATTTTTAATATTTTGAATAAAAAATATTCAGATAATTAATTTTTTGTGTAATTTGGTTTATAAATAATATTTTTAGGATATATGGTTATTTAGAAACAAATGAGTACTTTAAAATTTTAAGTACTCATTTGTTTCTCGGTTCGGTTTCTGTTTTTTGGCTCCAAAGATATAGAATATGCTCGTTTAGTTATGAAATTCAGCTTAATTTTAGTTTTATTTTTTTTCAGTTTGATATCGTTCAGTTCAACCCGGTAAATGTGTCCAAACATATACATTATCTTATATAGAAATTCTTATACAAGAATTTATTTAATTTCAAAAATAAACCCGCGCTTTTCAAGCGCGGATCAAAATCTAGTTAATGTTTTATAAGGAAGAGAGTATAATGTTGAAACCACGCGTCTGTGGTCGGATGGTCAAAGCGTTCCGTGGATCTCCATGGGATCCGAGTTCGAATCCGCAAACATTGTAATTCGAAAACATAAAATATATATATATATTTTTTATTTAAATAATATTTATTATATATAGAGAAAAAATGTATAAGAGTCTTTTACTATTTAATGAAGAAGATATTTTTGAAAATGTTCATTTAGTGGTGGTAAAGATGAAAAGTAGTACCATGAAAGTGGTAAATATGAAATTTCCCCTTGAAGTTTTTTAGAAGAAACACACAAATTGGTGGACACCAGAATGTTGATCGTAGATGTTGGGGTTTTGGTTTATCAAGTTTTGGCGATTACTTGAGTATTACGCAACTATGGTGGAAGTGGCTTTTTGAGATTACTATATTAGTGGGTATCATTAAACCTGTATTTACTGGCTCGAAGGAGCAATATATATATTTTATATATGAATATTTTAAGTTAGAATTGTAGAGGACTGGGAAGTCATTGGACTATAAGTTATCTTCGGGAGATATGTCATCAACATAAACCAGATTTTCTATTTTTATCTGAAACGAAACAGGATTTTGAGTTTGTACAAAGATTCCAATCACATTTTGGATATGATAATTTGGTTACTGTGGATCCAAACGGGAGAAGTGGCGGTTTAGCTCTTTATTACAATAAAGAATATCAAGTTCAAATCTTATATTCTAGCAACAGAATGATAGATATTGAGGCGGTGGTCAAAGGAAAACAAGTTTTTCTTACTTTTGTTTATGGAGACCCGGTGCAAAAGTTACGAGAACAGGTCTGGGAGAGACTAACTCGGTATGGATTATCACGCTCTGAACCATGGTTTATTATTGGAGATCTAAACGAGATTACTGGAAATCATGAAAAGGATGGGGGATCCCTGAGAAGTGCCACCTCATTCATACCCTTTAACAATATGATAAGGAATAGTGGTCTACTAGAATTTCCGGCTCGCGGTAATAAATGGTCATGGCAAGCAAAGAGAGGTAAAGGAAAAGGAGCAATGACGATCAGGTGTCGATTAGATAGGGCCTTGGCAAATGAGGAGTGGCATACACTGTTCCCATGTTCTTACACAGAATATTTGAGGATGGTGGGCTCTGATCATCGCCCTGTGATAGCTTTTTTGGAGGATACGGTATTCAGGAAAAAAAGAGGTCAATTCAGGTTTGATAAGAGATGGATTGGCCAAGAGGGGCTTATGGAATCAATTGTGGCAGGATGGACAGAAAATCATGAAGGACAGCTGGAGGATGTTGTTACAAAAATTAGTAATTGTCGTCATGAAAT
>NW_013617455.1:58249-72393 GCF_000695525.1 Brassica oleracea var. oleracea | reverse complement strand
GAGGAATGGGATCTTATCTAGGGTTACCCGAAAGCCTTGGGGGATCTAAAGTCCAAGTGTTCGGATTTGTTCAAGAACGTTTGAATAAGAGGGTAAATGGATGGACTTTTAGATATTTTACTAAAGGTGGGAAGGAGGTGATTATTAAGTCGGTGGTTACGGCTCTGCCAAATCATGTCATGTCTGTTTATCGATTACCAAAAGCTACTGTTAAAAAATTAACGAGTGCAGTAGCTCAATTTTGGTGGAGTCCAGGAGGGAGCACAAAAGGCATGCATTGGAAATCATGGGATAAGTTATGCCTCCCTAAAGACAATGGTGGATTAGGTTTTAAGGATCTTATGGATTTTAACACGGTGATGCTTGGAAAGCAACTGTGGAGGCTGATTGAGAAACCAAACACTCTTTTCTCTAGAGTCTTTAAAGGACGGTACTATAGGAATGCTTCACCCCTTGAACCGATCCGATCTTACTCCCCGTCATATGGCTGGAGAAGTATGATCTCTGCTAGATCTCTGGTTTGTAAAGGACTAATTAAAAGGGTGGGAACAGGTTCATCTATTTCCGTATGGAATGATCCTTGGATCCCAGCCACTCGCCCGAGACCAGCAAACAAAAATCTTCACAACAGTTACCCGGATCTCACAGTGGATTCCCTCATTAATTTGGAATCCCGAACTTGGAATCTTGAGGCAATCAGGGCTTTGGTGGATCCTCATGATGCACAAATTATTGAAAGTATTCCATTAAGTAGACATCAGATGGATGATAGGAATGGATGGCATTTCACTAATAATGGGAAATATTCGGTCAAATCAGGGTATCAGGTGGAACGGGTATATCCTGATAAGGAAAAACCACCAGAATTTTATGGACCCACAGTGGATCCGTTAAAAGCTTTCTGCTGGGAAGTGCGGTGCCCACCGAAGTTGAAGCACTTTTTATGGCAACTCGTTTCAGGTTGTATAGCGGTAATGAAGAATCTGCGGGGGAGAGGAATACAAGGGGAAATTTGTTGTGCTCGATGCGGAGACCCGGAGGAATCAATTAATCATGTGTTTTTTGAATGTCCTCCAGCACGTCAAGTGTGGGCACTATCTAAAATACCATCGAGTCCGGATTTTTTTCCAACTTGTTCGTTTTTTGGTAACATGGATCATCTCTTTTGGCGAGTTACTCCAAAGATGGATGACCACCAATTTGCATGGATATATTGGTATATATGGAAAGGTCGGAACAATAAAGTGTTTAGTAGTCTGGATATTGATCCAAGGGAAACACTTAGATTAGCAGAACTGGAATCGACACTTTGGGCTGAAGCACAGGTTAACACTGATCAACGAAGGGAGAGGCAAGTACAGGCCCGACCTACATTAGAAACTATAGGACGCTGGTGTTTTATAGATGGTTCGTGGAAAGAGAATGAACTATTTTTGGGACAAGGATGGTATAGTACCTTACCAGGTTTTGATGGTTTATTAGGAGCAAGGAATGTAAGGGCGTGTCTGTCACCTCTTCATTCGGAGGTGGAGGCATTGATTTGGGCAATGGAATGTATGAAGAATCTAAGACAGTTTCAGGTTACGTTTGCAACGGATTGTTCTCAATTGGTGAAGATGGTTTCGGAACCAGAAGAATGACCAGCATTTGAAACCTATCTGGAAGATATCAAGCTTTTTCGAAAGAGCTTCTTCAACTCAGACATCATCCATGTTCCCCGAACGGAGAACCAAAGGGCGGATAGCTTGGCACGTAGTGCTAGGAAACAACCGTCTTCCGTCGTTCATATGGATTCGGAGTTGCCGATTTGGTTTACAGAGTCAATATGAGTCTGTGAATGTCTTGCTGTCAAAAAAAAAAAAAAATGAAATTTCCCCTTTAAAGTTAAGGGGTGGGGTAGAGTTTTGGAATGTGGAGATTAAGATTTAATAAATATATATATAACTACTTAAAAAGTTTTTAAAAATTTTGAAAAAATTATTTCAAAAAGAATTTTCGAATTTCTAAAAGAAAATTTGAAAAAAAAATTGAAAAAAAATTCAAAATTTGTTTTAAAAAATGGTTCAAATTTGAAAACGTATAATTCGAAACTACAAAAAAAGTTTTTTTTTCTTTTTTATTATTTTATTTTTTTATTTAAATTTATATACATATTAAACAAGGGTGTAAGAGTATTTTGTGAAAATATTCATTTAATGAAGGTAAATATGAATAATGGTACCAACAATGTGGTAAACATAAAAATTTCCAATATATTAACCCATAAAAAATGGATCAACCAGTTTTAATTAGAAATATTGAAAACGTCAAAACATTTAATGCATAATGGGTTATGAGAAATTGTTTAAACTACCACATTTCTAATACTATTTCTTATTTTTACTATAACCACATTTATTCTCAGTTTTAAAGAGGTAAATAAACAATTATAATCATAGAGTTTTAACAAATCTAAACTTTTAGAGTTGAGCGGTGGATTTTGGAAGGTGAAATTTAAAATACGGGAATTTCATGCTTACCACTTTCATGATACCATTATTCATCTTTACCACCACTAAAATGACATTTTCAAAAATACCTTATTCATTAACTGACTAAATACTCTTATACCCTTGTTCTCTATATATATAATAAATAATTTTTAAATAAATACAAATAAAAATATTTTTTTATGTTTTCGAATTTAGTTTTTTTATAATTTTTTTTGAATTTCATTTTTCAAATTTTGTTTTCCAAAATTTATTTTTGAAAATCAAAAATTCCGTTTGAAATTATTTTTTAAAAAATTTAATATATATTTTTAAGTATTTATTTATATATTTAGTAGAATCCTAAATTTCACATTCCAAAAACCCTAAGGCTAGATTAGTTAACTTTAGAGGTTTAAATCTCTTTTAACTTTCATTAAAAGTGAGGGTAAAAGTGGTTAGTGAAAATATGAAAAGTGGTACAATGAATGTGGTATTTGTGGCAATTTTCCCATGAAATTCCCCCTTTTTAATTTTTATTTATTTAAATATAGAGAACAAGGGTATAAGAATTTTTCGTCACTTAACGAAAAATTTATTTTTGAAAATGTCCATTTAGTGGTGGTAAAAATGAATAATGATATGATGAAAGTGGTAAACATGATATTTTAAATAAATAAAATAGATAAAAATAAAATAAAAAATAATTTTTTTAATGTTTTCGAATTATACTTTTTCAAATTCGATGTTTTTGATAAATATATTTTTTTGAATTTTTTTTTCGATTTTTTTTCAAAATTTTTTTTTGAAAATCGAAAATTATTTTTGAAATTATTTTTTATTTTTTAAAATTTTTTTTTTAAGTATTTATTTATTTATTAGAATCCAAAATTTCACATTCCAAAAACCCTACCCCGCCTTTCAACTCTAAATTCTAAGTCTATATTAGTTAACCCTACTAGTATAAATGTCTTTTACTTTTCATTAAAAGTGAAGGAAAGATTAGTTAGTGTAAACATGAAAATTGATATTATGAATGTTGTATTTGTGGCAATTTTCTAGTGAAAAAATATACAATTTTTTTCTGAATTTTATAATTAAAAAAATATCTATTTATTGATGATATTTGTGAAAATGTTACTTTAATGATGGTAAACATGAATTGTGGTACCACAAAGAAGGTAAAAGTGAAAATTTTCATGGGTTATATAGATAATTATTATATTTGAATATTAAATAATTATATCTATTTATTTTTAGTTAGAAAATATTAAATATATAAGTAAAATCTATTATATATTATTTTACAAGAAAATATAAAATATTTTAAATCCTCACAATACATATTAAACTTAGATTATACAACTTTTTATAAAACATTTTCAAAAATTTAACTACAATAGAAATTTAAATTATAGGTTTTCATTATAATAAAACTAGAACATTTAAAATTTATGAATATATATATATTTACAGTGTTAAATATTTCTGTTCATACAACCAAACGCTGAATATAGATTAAGAAATATCTATACGTTTACATATATAATAAAACTGAAAATATCTTTATAAATGCATTATTTTCTTATAATTTAAAATATTTAAAGCAAAATAACAAATTCTATGCATAGCGCGTATAAGAGTGTAGTATTAAATTAAATACTCGAATTAAAGTTAAATAATTAAATAAATAACTTAATTTATATTTAATATTCCAAAAAAATTTCCAACATATTCGAAAGTATCTAGATCATACTTGACAAATAGTTATAATAAAATATCTGAGAGTATCCAGAAATACTTTAAACGCCAAAAAATCTAAATTCCTATTGGTTCTACATCTAGATATCTAAATCAAACCAATTTTCATGTTAATTTTAGATATGTAGTTTGCAATATTTAAATTTATATGTTTTTTATTATTTTTTAGTTTTGGATTTTAAATATTTTAAGGTATATTGAATTTTTTTTATTTTAGTTACATAATCTAATTGGATATCCTAACTACTGAATCGATCCCGAACTAAAATTTATAAATACCTAAATGAAAATTAAATCTATAACTCCATAATCCAAATAGACCCGAACCAAACCCGAACAAGTACCCGAATACTCTCTCTTACCAACTAGATATATAGGCATTAGGCAGGGCTGCTCTTTGTCTCCATACCTCTACGTGATTATTAGCAACGTTCTCTCCAAACTCCTGAACAAGGCTGTTGCTGAAGAGAAGATTGGTTACCATCCTCAGTGCATGGAAGTAAATTTGTCTCACCTGAGCTTTGCTGACGATATTGTTGTATTTATGGATGGAACGCCGGAATCTCTTCGTGGTGTTCTTTCTGTGTTTGATGATTTCGAAAAAAAATCAGGTTTAAAGATAAATGTAGCTAAGTCAACAGTGTTTGTTGCAGGTAGAGGGAAGCAGGAGTGGTAGGCCTCTCTGTCTCTGCTCTACCTATTAAGTACCTTGGGCTTCCTCTGACTACGAAGATTATGACAAGAAGCGACTATGAACCTTTGATTGTGAAGATTCGCAACAGATTACTCAGTTGGACGAGCAAGGCTCTTTCTTACGCAGGGAGGCTGCAGCTTATTAAGTTGGTCATTGCCAGCATCACTAACTTCTGGTGTTCTGCATTTTGTCTACCTCAATCTTGCATCGACGAAATTGAAAGCATGTGCTCGACCTTCCTATGGAGTGGTTCTCCAAACAATACTACTCGCGCAAAGATTGCTTGGGAAGATGTGTGCTGTCCTTATGAGGAAGGAGGCCTGGGTATTAGAAGAATAAAGGATTTTAGTACTGTCTTTGTGCTGAAGCTCATCTGGAGGCTTTTCTCTCAGGCTTCTTCGCTCTGGGTAACTTGGGTACATCATTATCTACTCAGACAGGAGGTCTTTTGGAACGCAAGAGATACTGTGATAGGGTCGTGGGTTTGGAGGAAGCTGTTATGGTTTCGTGCTCTTGCAAAATATGTAAAAGATACTGTGATAGGATCGTGGGTTTGGAGGAAGCTGTTACGGTTTCGTACTCTTGCAAAAGGTTTCATTCGTATGAAGATCCAGGACGGTTGTAGTGTGAGATTCTGGACAGATTTGTGGCACCCTAAGGGCCGACTGATTGACCTAGCGGGTGAAATAGAGACTCAGAAACTGGGTATTGGAATGAGTGCTAGGATCTGTGACGTGTTCGTAGATGGCGAGTGGAGGTTTCGTAGATGTCGTGACCATTTCCTTCAAGATCTTGTTCATGACATTCGAGAGCTCCCACTAATTTTGACTGCAAACGTGTCTGACGGGGTGTTATGGAGAGATGGAGACGACACCTATAGCAGCAGGTTTAACTCCAAGAACACTTGGAGTAATATTAGAAAGAAGAAGGATCAAGTAATGTGGAGTAGGCTGATTTGGTTTCAGCAAGGAGTGCCGAGATTTGCTTTCATCACGTGGTTGGCTGTATGAGATAGGCTATCAACTGGACATTGCACTGCACAGTGGGGTCATGCACAATATTGTCTCTACTGTGGGGAGCAAGACGAAACACGAGATCATCTATTCTTTGCTTGTCCGTACACGTTCACACTTTGGCTCAAAGTTGCAGGAAACTTATTTGGCATGGACCCGGATCCTGATTGGGATACTACCATCACGAGGCTCTTGACAGGTCACTATGATCGGCTTACATTTATTCTGCTCAGACTTGTGCTGCAGGTTACTATCTACTACATTTGGAGAGAACGGAATGAGAGACTCCACAACCATGTTTCAAAGCCGGTTGAGCACATTGCTAGATTGGTGGACAAGACGGTTCGTAACCGCATCATGTCTACGTGTTATTACTTAAGGCCAAGGTTGCAAGGTCTGATGCAAAGGTGGTTTGGAGCTCATGATACTTAGTTTGGCTGTTTGCTCTTATTATTCAATTGTAACCACATAGGTTTGTACATATATTCTTTCTAGTATTATCAATAAATTTGAAATTTCATCAAAAAAAAAAAAAACTAGATATATAGTTCATGGTTGAATTCAGTCTGACAGCCAAGTCGGATAAACCAGTTGACGGTGTTTTATAATGAACAAGATGGATTACTTTAATTGGAATCCTCTATATATTATTTGAGAAGATTTTTAAAGTAACTTTTCTCTTATGTGTTATTTACCTGTGTGCTATTTTGATGTGCTCTCACTAGAATGATTTTTAAAAATATGTTTAAATTAGTAGAATAATTTTTATTTTTTTATTGAAAATCAAATTTATTGATCACTGTAAGGCACATTTACAAGAGATATTCTATGCTAAACTAGAAAAAGAATGAAAGAATACAGTGGCCCAGTTTTTATGCTTAATTAAGCTCAAACCATCTTCTCAGTAGTCCTTGAAGCGAATGAGGCCATGCATATCGTAAAGAGGATATGCGATTACGAACCAATTTTCCAATCCTTTAAGTGAGTTCGTCGAGTGAGACCCATATTCCTCCATGTCTTCTTGAGTTCCTCTCCATCCAAATTAAATAGATAGCGCAGTGAAAATTCAGCCTCAATAGGATAGTGTCCATGCGGCATTTATTGGAGTTCATAAGAGTTGTTATCGTTGCTTCCCAGTCAGGCGAAATGGCTTGGCCAAATATTCTTCCAGTGATGTTCATCCATATGGTAAACGAGTAAGGGCATGTGAAGTAAAGATGATCTCTTGCCTCATTCTTTTCTCCACACAGCATGCACACTTGCTCAATCCCCAAAATCCTCATTCGATCCTCCGTAAATAATCTGTTGTTGAAAGCAAGCCAAACCATGAAAGAGTGCCTAGGGACTGTTGGACCCAATTTCGGTCAGTACATTAATGGACCGCGATCAAAGATATGGGCCGTAAGGAACTGAAGCCCATAGCAAGCAATCGAGCTCGAAAACGAAGACTTCGAGGTCCCGGAGAACGCGGAGCAGTCACGAAGATCGCGGAGCAGTTACGAAGATCACGAGGTCGACTCACTATAAAGGAAGAGGAACCGACATGAAGAGGGAGACGTTGAAAACTCTAGAGATAGCTACACACATACATCGACCTTGTTTTCATCCCAATCTTAGATCCTTTCTTTACCGATCTCATTTGTATCATTCGATCTAGTTCAACTCATTGTATTCGATCTTATTCATCAATAAAGTCTATTTTTACCTACTGGAAACTGTTTACATCGTTGTGTTATAAAGATATCGTTGCCTACATCATTTGTCTTCCCTAGATCAAACTTCCGATCACTATCAAATACTTTGTGCAGATTTTAGGTTCTACAGGGACCGCCTGAGAAAACCAGACAAGTTTACTCCAAGGTACCTTATTCTTCCTGATACGAATTTGGTTCCAGGTCTGGGCTGAAGAGAAATCTGTCTTATATTCGCCATTCTCATGTCTCCAAATTATTAGTCCAATAATTATAACACATGTCATTTATTATTTGGTTTAAAATCTAAATATATCTATCTTACTGAATATAAGAGTTTAGACTGAATGATACGTTTATTGATAATGTAGAGAGTATTTATACAATGTACAAGTAGGGTATTTAGTACTATGTAGTAATTACAAATACATCCTTATGATATATACTTATTGCCTAATACTCCCTCTCAAGATGGTGGGACTGAGGTGACACCAATCTTGTTGCATAGTTGTTGAAAAGCTTTCCGTGGAAGAGGTTTGGTAAGGCCATCGGCTAGCTGGTCATGAGATGAGACATGAGTGACACGAAGCTGGCCGTTTTGTATTTGTCCTCGCACAAAGTGGTAGTCGATAGCAATGTGTTTCATCCTTGAATGAAATACTGGGTTGGCGCACAGGTAAGTGGCGCCAATATTATCGCAATACACTGTAGGGGCAGAAGGAAGATAGACACCAAGTTCTGTCATAAGAGAGCAGATCCAGCGTAGTTCGGCAGCAGCATTAGCGACCGCGCGATATTCAGCCTCAGTGGAGGATCTAGCCACACCTTTCTGTTTGTGTGAAGTCCAAGAAACCGGCTGACTCCCAAAGTAGATGATAAAACCGTTTGTGGATACATAATCATCAGAGTCCCCTGCCCAATCTGCATCTGAGAACCCATGTAGGCGGGGATTTGCATCTTTACGAAGGAAGATCCCATGTGTCAAGGTCCCCGAGAGATAGCGCAGCACACGCTTGACAGCTTGCCAGTGATCTGTTGTGGGCTGGTGCATGAACTGTGATAATCTATTAACTGCATAAGATATGTCAGGGCGCGTCAAAGCAAGGTACTGGAGGCTTCCAACGACCCGTCGATATTCATGAGGATCAGGCAAGACTGTACCCGAACGCAGAGAGAGTTTTGGAGATGACGCCATCGGTGTGGAGACAGGTTTAGCATGAAGCATGTCTGTTTTGGTCAGTAAGTCAATGGTATACTTCCTCTGCATGAGATGCAACCCATTTTTATTTCGAATTGCTTCAATGCCAAGAAAGTAACTCAAATCACCCATATCTTTTATCGAGAATTTCTTTGCCAAGTTGGTGATGACTGACTGGACCAGTGTAGATGAGGTTCCTGTAACCAAGATGTCATCGACATAAACCAAGAGGTAAACATAATTGGTACCTTCTTTGTAGATGAAAAGTGATGTGTCAGAGAGCGAGTTGCGGAAGCCTGAGGAGATGAGGTACTTGTGAAGCTCAGAGTACCAAGCTCTTGGCGCCTGTTTAAGGCCATAGAGTGCTTTCCTTAACTTGCAGACATGTGATGGTCTATCAGCATCAGCAAAGCCAGGAGGTTGAGCCATAAAGACTTCTTCATTGAGATGTCCTTGCAAAAAAGCTTTATTAACATCACCTTGCCGAACAGGCCAGTCATTGTTTACATGGGAAGTTGGTTTCATTGAAACGAACATGGCGTGAAGTATAAACACGACCAGAGGTAGGATCTAAGCACATGTATGCACTTTGAGTGAGGGAGTATCCAATGAAGATACAAGGTATGGAGCGGTTTTCAAGTTTGTTGGGGGCATAGGGTCTCAACCATGGATAACACAAGCAACCAAAAGTTCTCAGTTTCAGGTAGTTGGGGTCCTGGTTGAATAGCTTTTTGTAGGGCGATTGGTGAGCAAGAAGAGGGGTGGTTAGTCGGTTGATAAGGTAGACAGCAGTGGCAAAAGCTTCAGGCCAGTAGGTTAAAGGCATTTGGGCTGTAGAGAGAAGAGAGAGGCCAGTTTCAACAATATGCCTATGCTTTCGCTCAGACATGCCATTGTGTTCTGGTGTGTGTGGAGGAGTGGTTAGATGAGAGATGCCGTGAGAGGCAAGAAAGGATCTGAGAGCCAAGAATTCTCCCCCATTATCAGAGTAAAGGTTTTGGATTTTGGTTTGAAAACGGTTCTCAACAAGGGGTTTGAATTGGGTAAAGATCATTTTGACCTCTGATTTAGCTTTGAGTGGAAACAACCAAGTGTAGCGTGTAAAATGATCAACTAGGACAAGGTAATATTTCTGGTTTTTGGGTGATAGGATTGGGGATTGCCACACATCAGTAAATAAGTACTCAAGAGGTTTTGTGGAGAAGATAGAGCTTTGATGAAAAGGAAGTTTCTGAGTTTTATTAAGAAGACAATTGTTGCAAGGAAACGCACTAGAAGAAGTTTTCAAACAAGGTAAACTGAATTTGGAAATAACAAATTTAAGAGTAGAGGAGGATGGGTGCCCAAGCCTATGATGCCACTGCGTTAAGGTTGCTTTCGTATCAGGGTAGGATGCGTAAGCTTTAGGTTTCGGGTTAGGCATGGGCCACTCATACAAATCAGCCTTCGCTTGGCCTTGAAGCAACTGCGCCCCCGAGTGCAGGTCCTTCACCTGAAAGTGAGCAGGAAAGAACTCAACTGAGACATTGTTAGCATTACATAATCTATGAACTGAGACTAGATTCTTGCTAACAGTAGGCACACATAGTATATTATTGAGAAGCAAGGGTTTAGTGTGTGTAGAGAAGGATGTTGAACCAGTGTGAGTTATAGGCAAACTCGAGCCATCCGCAATTGCTACTTCTTCACCACCGTGATAAGCATGATGGAGGGAGAGGTTCTGTAGGTCCGAGGTGAGATGGTGAGTCGCACCACTGTCAAGAATCCATGGCGTGACGTTGTAGGGGTTGGCATTGATGAAGTTTGCGCGTGGCTGCCATGGAAGGGACGATTGTGTCTGAGTCCCATAGGAGTAGCCTGATGATTGCAACTGAGGGCACCTACGGGCACTATGTCCAAACACTGAGCAGATTTGGCATTTGCCTTGATAGCCACGTCCTTGACCTCCAGAGGTATTGAGCTGTTGTTGCCATGTTTGGTTACCTTGGTAACCTGATGAGCCACGACCTTGGTAACCCCCACGACGTCCAGCGTTGTGTTTGTTGTTGTTGCTTGATTGACCTCTGTAGTTTGTGTAATTTGCTGTAACAGGAGCTGAGATCACTGGTGGTTGCACCGTCTGTAGTTTTGCCTCTTGATTGATTAGCTTCTCGTGAAGTTCAGAGAGTGACGGTGGTGAGTCACGACTCTCAACTTGATCAATAAGAGTTTTATACTCTTCAGGAAGGCCACCAAGTACACGTTCAATCTGATCTTCAAGGTCCATGGGTTTGCCGAGGAGCGCAAGCTGATCAAAACGAGTTGTGAGCCCTTGATAATATTCATTGATGGACTTAGTTCCCTTGGTCCATGTCTCAAGCTGTTGCTTAAGTTGCTTGATGTGGCCTCTGCTTGGCTTTGCGTATGTAGAACTTAGTATGGTCCAGATCTCTGCTGAGGTTGTCGTGGTCGACAAGATTGGTTGAATGGTTGTTGTGATGGCTCCGAGGAGGCCACTGTAAATAAGTCGATCTTGACGCTTCCAGAGCGTGTAGTCAGGGTTGTCTGCAACCCCTTCATCATTGGTGATTGTTGGTGGAGGAACAATCACTGAGCCATCGATGTAGCCTGCAAGAGAGTAGCCATCAAGGAGAGCATGCACTTGGCGACTCCACATGAGGAAATTTGAGGAGGTGAGTTTTGTGACGTTTGTCATATTGACGTTCATCAAACTCTTTGTTGCGGAGACTGCAATGGTTTCATGTGTAAATGTGGGAGTACCAGAGTTTTGAGACATGGTTGAATGAGAGATCGAAAAATTTGAAAGGAAGGTTGGCGGCTATAGTTTTAGAGATAGTATTAGGGCTCTGATACCATATAAGAGTTTAGACTGAATGATACGTTTATTGATAATGTAGAGAGTATTTATACAATGTACAAGTAGGGTATTTAGTACTATGTAGTAATTACAAATACATCCTTATGATATATACTTATTGCCTAATACTGAAAACCATAAAATTAAATATGAATCTACAAAAATATCTATCCTTTTTCCTTAAATAATAACCACAAAAAATTACTAAATGATTTGAAATACATATGGAAATTAATGATTCTGAATACTACACTTTTGATACAATTTTTCTATTTTTCTTTACTTTTATGATATTAAGAAAAATCAAACAATCACACTATACATATAATAATAATTTCAGATTTTTATCGTACATGTTATATTTAGAATTTTTAAAACGACCATGAATTACTGAAAATATTAAAGTCCCACTCACAAAATTTTGTAATTAATGATTTAGAATTTTGTTATAAAAGAACATAAATGATCATAAAATCATATGAGTATAAATTCTCATTTAATAAACATTCAAATTTAAAAATTATCTATTTTAATAGGAAAATTGCCAAAATACCACATTCATTATACCACTTTTCTTGTTTACCTTAACTACTTTTACTCTCACTTTTAAAGAGAAAAATATCATTTATAATCCTAAGGTTAACTAATCTAGACTTTGGAATGTTGAGCTTAGGATTCTAATAAATATATAAATATATATTTTATTTTTTTAAAAAGAATTAAAAAAATAGTTTCAAAAATAATTTTTGAATTTCAAAAAGATTTGTTTTTTAAAATAATTATAAAAAAGTTCTAATTTGAAAAAAGTATAATTTGAAAACATAATTTTTTTTGAATTTATTTAATTTTATTTATATAATTATATAAATAATTATTTATTATATATATAGAGAGCAAAGATATAAGGGTCTTTTGCATCTTAATGAAGAATATATTTTTGAAAATGTCTCTTTAGAAGTGTTAAACATGAATAATGGTATCGACAATGTGGTAAACATGAAAATTTCCTATGTTAATATGGTTCAAATTAGATTATATAACTTGACCATACAAATATTTTAATTACAATTTTAAAAAATAATATATATATTTGGATTGATAAAATTAATTATTTTACAATTTTAGTTTGACCAAATCATTAAAATAATTTTAAATATATTTTCTTATTATTTAAAAATATTTTTAAATTTTTGTAATTATTATTTTTTAAAAAATTTACCTAGTTCTATGATAAAAAGAATGTTTTTGTTGAGTGAATAATAGAAACAAATTTCCGATTATTATGAACAGAGGAATGTTATCTCTCTGACTATTTGATAGGTAATATTTTTTTTTCTTTTGTTAGGGAAAATGAAGCGAGAATGATTGAGAAGATATCAAAAGATGTTTTAGATAAATTGAATGCTACACCGTCTAGGGATTTTTGTGGCATGGTAGGAATTGAGATTCATTTGATGAAAGTACTGTCTTTGCTAGATTTAGATGATGATGGAGTGAAGATGGTTGCAATCTCTGGTCCTGCTGGGATTGGTAAAACGACCATTGCCAGAGCTTTACATAGCATATTCTCGAGCCGTTTTCAACTAAGTTGTTTTGTGAACAACCTTAGAGGAAGTCACCATAGTGGATTTGATGAGCACGGTTTGAAGTTGCATTTACAAAACCAACTTCTTTCACAGATGTTGAACCAAAATGATATGAGGATAAGCCATCTGGGTGCTTTAAAAGAAAGGCTCTGCGACCACAGAGTGCTCATCATTCTTGATGATGTGAACAGTATAAAGCAATTAGAGGCGTTGGCTAATGAAACTACATGGTTTGGCCCTGGAAGTAGGATTGTAGTTACCACAGAAAATAATGAGCTTATGCAGCAACATGGTATCAACTATACGTACCATGTGGGGTTTCCATCTGATGAACAAGCTCTCAAAATCTTGTGTAGATATGCTTTTAGGCAAAGCTATCCACATATTTGTTTCAAAGAGCTTGCGTTGAGAGTAACAAAGCTTTGTGGTAATCTTCCATTGGGTCTCCGTGTAGTGGGTTCATCTTTACGTGGGAAGAATGAGGAGGAGTGGGAAGAGGTAATACTCAAGCTAGATACTATTCTTGATCATCAAGACATCGAGGAAGTACTAAAAGTCGGTTATGAGAGTTTACATGAGAATGAACTATCTCTATTTCTCCATATTGCTGTCTTCTTCAACTATAATGATGTTGATCTTGTGAAATCCATGTTCGCTGACAATAATTTGGATATCAAACACGGGTTGAAAATCCTGGTCAGCAGATCTCTCATACATGTATCTACTGATGGAGAAATAGTGATGCACAAGTTACTACAACAAGTGGGTAGAAAAGCTGTTCGTAGAGAAGAACCATGGAAATGCAGGATCTTAATAGAGACTCCAGATATCTGTGATGTTCTCGAACGTGCCAAAGTAAGTTTTTTCGTATTCTAT
>NW_013617455.1:52282-58232 GCF_000695525.1 Brassica oleracea var. oleracea | reverse complement strand
GGGGGGGGGGGGGGGGGGGGGGGGTGTTCAACCCTACATCTTGAAGTTAAATCACTATAAAATCTCTTCTAAATGGATTTTTATTCTTTTAGTTAAGAAACTCTAATCAAATATTTTAAAACTCTACACAAACACTCTAAAATCTCATTTAGGTTTATGAGATTTGGATTTTTATCTTTTAGTTTAGAAACTCTAATCAAATATTTTAAAACTCTACACAAACACTCTAAAATCTCATTTAAGTTTATGAGATTTGAATTTTTATCTTTTTAGTTAAGAAATTTCGCTCAAATACTTTAAAATAAATAGAAATATCCTATAATATACATTTAAAAAAAAAATTATGTTTGAAAAATAGTGGATTTGTCATTTGTCATTTTAATACAAACAACCTCAAATCTTACATCTATCATGCTAACATTATCTTTATAATTTGAATATTGGTTTAGGGTTCTAGAGCTGTATCTGGCATATTATTTGACATATCTGATATCGATGAGGTATCTATCAGCAGTAGAGCTTTTAAAAGAATGCCTAATCTTCGATTCCTCAAGATTTACAAAAGTAAAGAAGATGGAAATGATATAGAGAATATACCTGAGGACATAGAGTTTCCACCTCGTTTAAGGTTACTACATTGGGAGGCATACCCAAACAAATGTCTCCCTCCTACATTTCATCCTGAATATCTTGTTCAACTTAATTTAAGAGATAACGAGCTAGAGAAGCTCTGGGAAGGAACCCAGGTTAGTTTTTCTTATAAAATATTTTTCTTATTTTTAATAGTTGATGTACTTTCTCATCTTGGTTTTCAAGATATTCGTACTGATGTGTTTTTTTTTAAAACTCAGAGACTTCAAAATCTGCAGAAGTTGGATTTGTTTGGATCCTTGAATTTGAAGGAACTCCCGGATCTTTCAAATGCATCAAATCTTGACAGTTTGGATCTGAGTGGTTGCGAGAGTTTGGTAGAGATCCCTTCCTCTTTTAGAAATCTTCATAAACTAAAGCAGTTGACGATGTTGTTGTGCATAAAGTTACAAGTTGTTCCAGATCACTTCAACTTGGCATCTCTTACATCAGTAGTCATGGTGGGATGCTGGAAACTGAGAAAACTCCCTGGTATTTCCGGGAATATCACGTCACTCTCAATCGCAGACACAATGCTAGAAGAATTGCCTGAATCAGTAAGGCTTTGGTCTCGCCTTGAGACGCTCTCAATATATGGCAGTCTCAACATATCACCAATTTGGTTAGACCGGTGGCAAGAGCGAAAAGGCGCAGATATTGTAACAATTCCAGACTGGATCAAAGATCTTCATGGGTTAACATGGCTTCATATAGTTGGTTGTCCAAAACTTGCGTTACTGCCAGAGCTTCCTAGCTCGCTCAGAAAACTAACAGTGGAAACTTGTCTATCACTAGTATATTTCCCTTTTGACTCTCAAGTTACCGATTTCTTCTTCCCCCACTGCTTCAAATTGTGTCCAGAAGCACGAAGTGTAATTATCCAGAAACAAGGTCGCATGAGTGCATACCTGCCTGGAGGAGAAATACCTTGGGAATTCGAATACCAAGCTACAGGAAACGCCTTGACCATCCCTTTCGATATCTACCGGTTTAGGATTTGCGTTGTGATATCTCCTAAACGGGAGCATATAGAAGATGTTAACCTAGTGTGTCGAACACGCATAAACGGTTACCCTGTTGACTCAATAATATATCGGCGTCTCCCCAATATACGAACGCCACATTTATTTATTTCTCAATCTGAATGGTTTGACGGTGGCGAAGACGCCTGGCTTGACTTTGACTCCCATATATCGTTCCATTTCAGCACCACATCCCAGGATGTTGACATTACTGAATGTGGTGTCCAGGTCTTGAGAGAAGAAACTGACGGAAGCATTGGAAGCCAGGAAAGCTATGACGATGAATGTCTTTCTGATGTGAGCAATGAACCTTCCTCACAACAAGTGTATGATAATCTCTCGGGTGGGAGCTCTGACTCTTGTTCAGAACAAGTTTCCGAAGACGAGGATAAAAGTGTGACTTTAATTTTTCTTTTCCTTTTGAGTTTGATTATAAATATTATTTTGTATAGCTTTCATAAAACACACTAAAAAGTGTAAATTCACAGTTTTATCTGGACTGTCAGTATATGTTGATTTGGTTGACAAGTTATTGGGGAGAGTAAAATGAGCCCAAGAGACCTCAATTCTTACTAGAAACCGAGAATATTTGTAGTCTGGTAGCCTGAATACATGGCTGCATATGACTGTACTAAAGTCGAGAAGTTTGACGTCAAAACAGATCTTTGTGTAGCATTCCAAAAATCCAAAATTTCTCATTTCCTTTAAGAGAATTCTACTAGCTCCATAACCTATTACAGTAAAATTTAGGATTCTCTTTTTCTTTTATTATAAATAGGAATGTTTCCTTCTTTTTTTTCATCACCAAAAAAATAGAGAAAAACCTTACAAAGATTTTTGATCGACGTGCAGTCAAGCACCCAAACCTTAGATCCGAGCCGGACCGCCTCCACTGTTGTCGAGCCACCGGTCGTCCATTAGATTCACTACTAATCGCTCCTCGATCATTTGACACCCAGATCGTCGTTCGTCATCATTTCTCTTCTCTAAAAGTAAATAAGTTTCCCTTGAAATGTAAGTGTATTGACTTCACAATATATAGTACAATGTAGTTGAGAGATATGGGGGATCTCCTCTAGAATCACAGGAATATAAGAGAATATACAAAGGAATATCTAAATTATACAAAGATAGTTATCTTATCTAATAACCTCCCGCAGTTGCAGCGTGGGGTCTCGCACACCAAGACTGGATCGGAAGCTCGTGAAGAGAGAGGACGGTAGCCCTTTTGTGAAAATATCGGCATACTGTAGCGTAGAAGGAATGTGTAAGACTCAAACCTCTCCCATCCAAACCTTTTCTCTGACGAAATGAATCATTTTCGATGTGTTTGGTTCTTTGATGTTAGACAGGGTTGGAAGAGAAGTAAACAGCGCTAACATTATCACAATAGACAACCGTTGCGCATTGTACAGGATGTCCCATTTCGAGAAGAAGATTGCGTAACCAGCAGGCTTCAGCAACAACATTCGTTACCCCCTTGTACTCCAATTGTGCACTTGATCTTGAGACCGTCGGCTGGCGTTTTGCAGACCAAGAGACCAGATTGTCGCCTATGTAAAGAGAGAAACCTGATGTAGAAAAATGTGTTGTAGCGCAGCCAGCCCAATCAGCGTCTGTATAAGCTGTTAACTTCATCGTTTTCCTTCTTGAGGAGCTGGAGACCCATCAATTTCGTGCCTTGAAAGTAGCGAATGATTCTCTTGAGTGCTAGCATATGGCTTTCACGCGGATCATGCATGAAGAGATAAATTTGTTGTACTGCATAAGAGATGTATGTCCTAGTGAATGTGAGATACTGTAATGCCCCTGCTAAACTTCGATAATCAGTTGGATATGCTAAAGGTTTGCCTTCTTGTGCCGCTAGCTTGGACTTCATATCAACCGGTGTCGAACAAGGTTTGCACTCCTTCATGCCAGCACGTTCGATGATCTCTTCTACATAACAAGTCTGAGACAGGAAGAGGCCCTTGTCACTGAACTTAGCAAAGACAACAAGAAACGAGCTGATGTGGCCTAGATCCGTCATAGGGAACTCGGAACATAAGACTTGTATGATTGTATCGCGTAGGTTTGTTGTAGAAGCTGTGAAAATTGTTGTCGACATATAAGATGAGATACGTCGTTAGTCCAGCTTTTCTGTAAACAAACAAACTTGTATCCAATTTGGATTGAAGAAATCCATTGGTAGTAATGAATTTTACAAATCTTGCATTCCAGGCCCTTGGGGCTTGTTTTAGCCCATAGATCGATCGGTTTAATTTTCAAACGTCGCGATGCGGCTTCGAAGGATCGGCAAACCCGTGGGGGCGGGGGGGGGGGGGGGGCTGGAACATGTAAACATCTTCACCAAGCTTACCATGGAGGAAAGAATTTTGCACGTCCAATTGATGTATCGGCCAATCATTGGTGAGGGTGACATGTAAGACAGTACGTATCGTTGCTGGTTCAACGACCGGTCTGTACGTTTCGTCGAAATCAACACCCTGCGCCAGAGACTTCCCATTCGCTGCTAGTCGAGCTTTTTGACACTTAAAGTTTCCCTATGCATCATACTTGTACTTATAAAGCCACATAGAACGGACAATATTAGTATTAGGGGGACCTGGGACAAGATCAAAAGTCTCACTTTTAACAATAGCATCGTACTCCACATTCATTGAAGGATTACAATTAGGATCATCTAAAGCTTTAATATGGCTTTTTGGAAGTGGAGAAAAAGAGTTAGCTAAAAGAGAGAAGATCTGTTTAGGTTTAGAAATACCATACTTGGATCGAGTAGCCATGGTGTGCCTTGGAGCCTCAACAACCGTAGGTGCAGTTTGAGTTGGCGAATCTGTAGAAGGAGGAACAACAGTCGCCAGTGTGGCAACTGTAGTAGGAGATTCTAAGATGTTCGAAGAAGAATAGAAGGTTCAGTTTCTTGTGTGAGGAAGTCGTAGCCCGACTCTTTAGATGCTGTTGAGTCTTTATACGGATACTGCGATTCATCAAACACTACAAGAAAACACACCGAATTCCGACGGATCTTCCGACGGACACCAAGGTCGTCGGACATTTGCGACGGAATACTGACAATTTTCCGACCAAATCCAAAAAAATTAAGTCGTCGGAATTCCGTCGGAAATGGCCGACGGAATTCCGACGACATACGGTTCGTCGGAATTTTCCGACGACATTCCGATAAAAAATGTAACCGTTGTAGTCGTCGGAAGTTCGTCGGTATATTCCGACGAAATTCCGACGACATTCCGATTAATAGCAAAGTCGTCGGAATTCCATCGGTATATTCCGACGGAATTCCGACGAACCATGTGACCGTTGCCGACAAATACATATGACCGTTGTATAGCCGTTTGGGATTGGACAATTCCGACGGAATTCCGACGGACTTCTTTACATCCGTCGGAATTCCGTCGGAAAGTCGTCGGAGGTCCGTAAGCAATTTCCTATAAATACAACCCCTCCTCATTCAACTCATTCACACTTCATTCTCTCTTCATTCTCTTTAGTCATAACAATTCCGTGAAAATCATGTCTTCAGAAGTTTATTATCGTTCGTGGATGGATAAACCTCATTTGGATCCGAACACCAATTTGCTTACGGAAGAATACGTTCAAGGGATAGGAGAATTCATGAGGCTTGTTCAACAGCAACCAGATGCAAAAAGTGGTATGTTAAGATGTCCCTGCTCTACTTGCAATAATAATAAGGTTATAAAAGAATTTGATGTTTGGACTCATTTGTATATGAAAGGGTTTTCACGTAATTATAAAGTTTGGTACCTTCATGGGGAAACTGGTTATGAATATGGTAGTACTAGCGAACCTCAGCCTGTTAGTGAACCTCAGCCTGATATTAGGTTAGAAGAATCTAGAACAGATATAGATTATGGTGTAGGTACTGAGCAGATGGTACATGATCATTATAGAGGGGAAGAACCAAACCCCGAGTCTAGGAGATTTTTTGACATGTTGGATGCAGGAAAACAACCTTTGTATCAAAATTGTAGAGATGGTCATTCAGTCTTATCATCTGCAACTAGATTAATGGGTATTAAGACAGACTATAATTTGGCTGAAGAATGTATGGATGCGATTACTGATTTTGTCAAAGGTATTCTACCTGAGGATAACCTTGCACCGGGTTCATACTACGAGGTTCAGAAACTTGTTGCAGGTCTTCAACTACCGTATGAAGTGATAGATGTATGTATTGACAACTGCATGATCTACTAGAGAGCGGATGAGACACGGAATATATGCAAATTTTGTGGGAAACCTCGTTATCAGGACAC
>NW_013617455.1:40816-49046 GCF_000695525.1 Brassica oleracea var. oleracea | reverse complement strand
GTTCGTCGGTATATTCCGACGACCGATGTCCGTCGGTAAATTCCGACGCCTACAGTTCGTCGGAATAAACCGAGGAACCCAGTTCGTCGGAATTGTAGTTTTCCGATGAACTCCGGTCTTCTGTAGCCGCATCGTAATATCGTCGGAAGTTCGTCAGAATGACGTTTCTTGGTATTCGTCAGAAAGTCGTCGGAATTTCTGACGAAATTCCGACGAACGTTTTTTTTCCGACGAAACGATACCGACGGACGGGTTCGTCGGAATTTCGTCGGAATAGACCGATTCCGACGAATTACCGACGATTTCGGCCATCAGAATCCCCCTGTTTTCTTGTAGTGAAAGTTCATATGTCTCGAAATGATAACTTTTTTTGTGGAAAGATCTAAACATCTGTACCCTTTGTGATTGTTCGGGTAACCTAGAAATAGACATTTTGAAGATCTTGGAGACAACTTTTTGAGGTGAGAATGATTAATGTTAGGATAACATAAACATCCAAAAGTTTTAAGGTGAGAATAAGAGACATGCTTTTTAAAGAGAACTGAGAATCGAACCTTGTTGTGAATCGCTTTAGACGGAAGCAGGTTGATGATATGGATCACCGTATGCAAGGCTTATACCCAGATGGAAGATGGTAGATGAGCCTGGAAGAGGAGGCTACGCATTGCATTGTTGATGGTGCGTATCATCCTCTCCGATTTTCCGTTTTGCTGAGATCTGTGAGGACACGAGAAACGGAAGGTGATACCCTATTATGCGAAGTGGTTATGGAATTGAGTGTTGTTATACTCGCATCCATTGTCGCACTGAAACGATTTTATGTTCCTGCCAAACTGAGTTTTTCACATAGTTTGTAAAGTGCAAGAACTTTGAAAACGTTTCATGTTTGTTTCACAAAGGGTATACCCAAAGAAAATGAGAATAGTGGTCAAGGAAGAGAATGTAAAACTTTATACCACTGTTACTCGGAACCGGCGAGGTCCATATGTTAGAGTGGATAATATCGAAAGGGTTATCAACAGTTGTGTTTGATTGAGCAAAAGGTAGCTTTATTTGTTTGCCAAACTGACAAGAAGAACAAAGTTGAGATGACTCTCGCTTATTACAAGATAAAGCCTTAGAAGAAAGAAGAAAATTAAAGGTTCGGTCACTGGGATGAGCCAGACGATTATGCCAATCCATTGAAGTTATTGCAGATAAAGTGAAAAGAGAAGAACCATTTTTGGTAGAGGAATGAATCGGGTAGAGATCTCATGTGCTATCACTGCGGAGAATCGTCTTCCTCATATGAAGATCCTTCACAGAAAAACTGAAAGGATCAAACTCAATGGAACAAGAATTATCTTTAGTGAAACAACGAACATAGATTAAGTTTTTAATGACGGATGGACTAACAAGAACAGTGCTTAGAGAGAGAGGACGAGTTTTAGTAGGGAAAGACATAGATCCAGAAAGATTAACTGGAATCATACCTCTATTTGCAACAATGACTGTTTTTCCGATGCTATTTTTAAAAACATACTTAAGATTACCTGGCGAGTTTGCGAGATGTGCAGTTGCACCGAAATCCATGTACCACTGATTGTCTGATGGATCAATGAGTGTCATGGTGTTAAAAGCTGCAGAAAAGTCTGTTGTTGGTGTATGAGTGTTCGATGGTTGAGGATCTTGATCCCTCTGATACCATGAAAGTAAGTTTCCCTTGAAATGTATGTGTATTGACTTCACCATATATAGTACAATGTAGTTGAGAGATATGGGGGATCTCCTCTAGACTCACATGAATATAGGAGAATATACAAAGGAATATCTAAACTATACAAAGATAGTTATCTTATCTATTATTCTCGGTTTTCAAATCTACTCTGTAGATCTTCATCTCCCTCATATCTGCATCTTGTTCCTTTCCAATCTAGGCGAGGACCAGATGTAGACTCCCTTTCTTTCCTTGTGTTATTTTTTTGTTAATACTGCCTAAATCAAATTGTTGAATTATGTTGATGTGATGGAATACCTAGATCTAGTTGTTGATTTGTGTTGAGGTGATGGAATGCCTAAATCTAATTGTTGATTTGCGTTGATATGATAGCAAACACTTAGATCATGTTATGCGGTTAAAAGTAAAGTAGTTGTGTGCAGTTGATGTGGGATGTAATAGAGTCTTCTGAGTTAGGCGTTGTAAGTCCATCATGTTGCACTTAATAGATTGTGGCACTGACATGTGTGTTAAGTACACCAAGAATAGGCGTGGTGGGTCCGCAAAGTGTAGTCGTGGTAGGTTGTGCCGTCGAGATTGTGTTGAGATAGAGTAGTAGTTATGAATGATACATGTTTGATGATGTCATGCAATTGGTGATTGGCTTAAATTGATTGATGCATACTAGTGATAATTTCAAATTAACCTTCATGCTACTCTCTCAAATAAGAAGTTCGATGTAGTGCTTGAAGATCGTATCCACAAAGACTCGATATTTCACAAAATAGACGTTCGCTTCAGTCTATGCTAGGTCAAATAATATATAAAGCAGTAAATAATAAAGCATTAAATCAGAAGTTTGTTTGTGATGGAAGGATGGTTGCTAGACTTAAGGTTACAATTAATCAAGAGATTCAAAATACAAATAAAGTAAGCAAGTAATCCAGCTCTTGCATGCAATTACTAATCAGATGTCTCCATACCTAAAAACACACAAAAAATTCTTTGCCGCTTTTCTTAACATTCAAACATGCTGGCCTCTCATGTTTCAACAACCGACGCCATTGTCATCAACAACAAAACACTTCTAAGTGTAAACATGACAAACGTCGCAAAACTCACCAGCCTCAATCATTTGATGTGGAGCAGACAAGTCCATGCTCTATTCGATGCATATGATCTAGCCGGCGGAGGCGAAGCTAGACAATTTATCTAGTGGGTGCACTATCATTAATAAAACAGAAAATATGGAGAAGAAGGAATCGAACCCAGGTTACTGTGGGTGCACAACCTCACTTTTCTATCTTATCCAACATATTTTATATGTTTTGTTTAACGAAATTTAAGCCATATACAATGATTACGGGTGCACAGGCCCCCATAGTGTGTAGCCTGACTTCGCCCCTGCTAACCGGTTACCTTGACGGTTAGCTCGAAGTCCCTCCTCCAACAGTCACGAAAGATGGTGTTGCAGTCGCTAATCCTGACCACATACACTGGAAACGGCAAGATAAAATGGTCTTCAGCGCCTTGCTCGGATCTATCTCCACCACAATTCAGCCACTACTGTCCCGAGCAACAACGGCGTACCAGATCTGGGAGACCTTTGCAGCTACATACGCTAAACCTACACATGGTCATATTAAACAACTCAGAAAGCAAGTTAAATATTGGATGAAGGGAACCAAGACGGTTGACGAGTATATGTAGGGACTTACTACTCGCTTTGATCAACTTGCGATCATGGGGAAACCATATGACATTGAAGATCAAGTGGAGTTTGTTATTGATGGTCTTCCTAAAGAATACAAGACTGTGGCTGACCAGATCGAGAGTACGGACACAACTCCAACACTTACTATGATTCATGAGAGGTTATTAAACCATGAGGCTAAACTTCAAGCGCCAACACTACAGCAGTCGGTTATACCGATCTCAGCCACAACAACAAGCAGTTCTCCAACCGGAACAACAACAACACCACCAGGAACGGCAATTGGCAATACCAAAACAGCAAAAGATCCGACACATACCAACCTCGTTTGTACCTTGGAAGACGTCAACTCTATGGTATACAAAGACACAGTGCAAGGCGATGCACTCAAAACCAAGGTCAATCATCAAGCAACACCAGTGATCAGATAACTCAATGCAATCCCTTTTAGCATTGGCAACCAAGAGCGAATGTAGCGGTTGCTCCTCAGTACACGGTGAACAATTGGCTTCTGGATAGTGGAATGACGCATCACATTACAAGCGACCTTGCTAACCTGTCTTTGCATCAGCCATATGCAGGCAGTGATGAAGTTCTGATCGGAGATGGTTCTGGTCTCACAATCACCCATACTGATTCTTCCTTATTACCCTACTAAACCACGTCCTTTAGCCTTAACCAACATCTTATGCGTTCCTAATATCCATAAAAACCTGATTCACGTATACCGCTTGTGTAACACTAACCAAGTGTCTGTTGAATTTTTTTCTGCTCATTTCCAGGTGAATGATCTCAGCACTGGGGTCCCATTACTCCAAGGACAGACTAGAGAAGAGCTTTAAGAGTGGCCAGTGACTCCATCCACTATCCACTCCATTTTCGACTCCCCATCTCCTAAAAAAACATGTTCCAGATGGCATGCCCGCTTAGAACATCCATCTTAAACTCAGTTATTTCTCATTTTAAGTTACTGTTGTTGTTTTCTACTCAAAAAAAAAAATGTCTTGCACCCATTGTGAGCCATAAACTCATTTTTTTCTAAATCGTCCATCACTTCAAATAATTTTCTCAGACCTTTGGAGCTCTCCCATAACCTCCATTGAAAACCACAAATATTACATCGTTCTTGTTGACCATTATACCAGATATACTTGGTTGTATCCTCTAGCAAGAAAATCTCAGGTCCGTAAAGTGTTTATTGCTTATAAAGCGTTGGTGAAGAAGCAGTTCCAAGCTCACATCACAACCTTATACTCTGACAACGGGGGCAAATACATAGCCTTGCGATCATTCTTGACGGAAAATGGAATCGCTCACCTCACCACTCCTCCTCACACACCAGAACACAACGGACTATCCGAGAGAAAGCACATACATGTAGTCGAAACGGGAATGACACTCTTATCTCAAGCTGGCGTTCCAAAACACTACTGGCCATATGCCTTTGCTACTGCAGTCTTTCTCATTAACCAGATGCCCACTTCAACTCTAGCCATGGAGACACCATTTCAGAAGCTCTTCGCAAAGCCTCCTAATTACAGCAACCTCAAGGTCTTCGGGTGTTTATCCTTCCCCTGGCATCCCCCTACAATACCCACAAGCTTCAAGACAAGTCAAAACCTTGCGTTTTTCTCGGGTATTTACTTACACAAAGTGCTTACCTTTGTCTCAATACATCAACTGGCCGATTGGATTTCTCGAGACATGTTCAATTCGATGAAGAACAGTTCCCTTTTTGAAACCAAAGCCAAACGCCACCGCCTAAAACCCCAAACCCAAAACCCACTTGAATGCCACAGGTCACTTGTCTAGCTACTCCAGTTCCGGCTAATGCCTCCGAGCTCAGAGCCTTCATCTTCGTCTTCGACGACACATCGGAAAAATATTCAACAGACATCGTTTCCTTCTCAACCAAACCCAGGTTCTATCTCTTCTCCCTTAAACTCGATTTCCACAAATCCAGACCCAATACCTGAGCCAAGCCCAACACCTGAACCAAACTCAAACTTAAATAATAGCCCATTAACCACAAATACGATCTCGTCTTCTTCATCATCCTCATCAGCATCAAATACGATTTCCAATCGAGCAGACCCACCACTCCAAAATCCTATCAATACCTCCCACCGAATGACTACCTGATCCAAAAATAACATCATCAAACCAAACAAAAAATATTCCCTTCTCATCACCAACCGAACCAAAAATATCATTCCCACAACCATAAACCTAGCTTTGCGAGACCTGAATTGGAGAAAATCGTGTTCCGAGGAATTCAATGCGCAAATTATAAACATGACTTGGGATCTTGTCCCACCTTCACTGCATCAAAATATAGCCATTTGTCGTTGGCTATTCACTGATAAATTCAAAATATAGTCAGCTCGAGGATTTACTCAACAATATGGTGTTGATTTTGTAGATACTTCAGTCTGGTTATAAAAGCAACAACAGTGAGAACGGTTCTGGGTGTGGCTGAAAGCCATTCATGGATGATTCGACAATTAGATGTCCGCGCTTTTCTACAAGCTCGACTTACTGATGAAGTGTATATGTCTCAACCTCCGGGTTTCATTGACAAAGATCGACTTCATCATGTCTGTCGTCTGAACAAAGCAATATACGGTTTAAAACAGTCGCGCCGTGCTTGTTATCAGGAATTGAAGAACTTTTTACTCTCACTTGGGTTCTGCAACTCTGTCGCTGATACCTTTCTTTTTGTTCTTCGGCGGAATAGTCATATAGTTTACTTATTGGTGTATGTAGACGACATTATATTCACATGCAGCCATCCTCTATTGATCAATTGCATCATCGCCTCTCTTGCCAACATGTTCTCAATCAAAGACATGGGTGACCTCCATTATTTTCTTGGCATTGAGGTAAACAGAACGCCGAAGGGGCTTCACTTGATGCAGAAGAAATACATAAGTGATTTGCTCCATAAGGTCAATATGCAGAATATAAAAGTTGTTTCCACACCACTCAACTCTGCGGAAAAATTGTCTCTCACCATAGGGAACCAGTAGACGATCCAAAACAATATTGATCTGTCATTGGAAGTCTTCAGTACCTTTCTTTCACTCGTCCAGATATGGCTTATGCTGTCAACACGCTATCCCAGTATATGCACTGTCCTACTGATGCACACTGGAATGCTGCGAAACGAGTCCTTCGTTACCTTGCAGGTAAAATGTCGCATGGCATACTACTCCCTAAGAACAACCCTCTGTCCCTTCACGCTTATTCAGACGCTAATTGGGCTGGAGATAGTGACGATTTGTTTCTACAAATGCTTATGTGATCTACTTGGGTGGACATCATATTTCATGGTCATCAAAGAAACAAGATGGAGTAGCTCGATCATCAACGGAAGCAGAGCATAGATCCGTTGCGAATAATGCTTCAGAATTGTCTTGGGTATCCTCCTTCCAAACTAGGAATCCAGCTACCTACATCACCGGTGATTTACTGTGACAACATTGGCGCTACATATCTTTGTGTAAATCCCGTATTTCATTCACATATGAAGCATATAGCTCTAGCCTACCACTTCATACGTCAACGAGTTCAGAGAGGACAGCTTCGAATTGTTCATGTCTCAACCAAGGACCAACTCGTGGACATGCTCCCTAAACCCTTGCCTTGGACACCATTAAACGATTTCTGTTTCAAGATTGGAGTTGTTCCCCATCTCCATCTTGAGGGGCATATATATAAGGAAACTTATGTATTAAGGGTTATTATGTAATTAGTATCTCTGTATACCCTATCACTACGATCCTGTATATATACTTGTACATTGCTTATCTAATGAATTAAGTCATTTGACCTATATATACATAGTTTCTTAATTTAGTGCTCTAAACTAACATTTGACTATTTCCATATGCAGTCTGAGGTCATACTTCTTGGACAACTTAAGCACCCAAATCCAGTCAAACTTATCGGCTACTGCTGCGAGGAGGAAGAAAGAGTCCTCATTTACGAGTTCATGCCACGTGGTAGTTTGGAAAACCACCTCTTCAAACGTATAAACATTCTCCATCATTTTTTACGTAGTCAATGTCTCTTATTATATAGTTTTAGTATTATCAAATTCTAGTTATTTATAAAAACGTTTCTCACCAAACAATAATAATAGATTTAATTCTATTAATATGAACAGGGATTTCAATATTACTGCCGTGGGTGACTCAATATTTATTTATAAAAACGTTTCTCACCAAACAATAATAACTAGATTAAGATCCGCGCCTTGCGCGGGATAAACATTATATATATAAATTATTTTATGTATTATATATTCTTACATATTATGAAATAATAAATATATATCGAATAATTAAAAATCAGTAACTATTACATACACTACAAGAAAACACAAATTTAACGACGGCCAAAATCGTCGTTATTTCCTCGGAAAAGACGGATTACGAGGAAATGGCGATGAAAGGCGTTTCGTCGTTATATGATTGTCGTAAGAGAAGATTCGTCGCCATTTCCTCGTTAATTAGCGAGGTTATATTTTCCTCGTAAAGAAGAATTAAGTTTTCGTCGTAAAGACCACGTGGGGTTTCCACGTAACGCGGTCGTTGTGTTTCCTCGTAAGAAACTCGTAAATGATTCGTCGTAAAAGACCCGCAAAAACCTCTAAATAAATTCGTCGTAATAACAACGTAAAGAACACGAAAACAATTCGTCGTAATAGAATCGTAACTAAATCCACGTAAAATCCTCGTTAATTGTTCCTCGATATTTCGTCGTTAATTTTCCTCGTTAATACATCGGGAATTAGCGACGCAATTACTTTGTTTTCT
>NW_013617455.1:10555-38075 GCF_000695525.1 Brassica oleracea var. oleracea | reverse complement strand
TTGAACAACACCGATTTTTTTCTGAAGACAATTTGAATATCGGAACGGGAACTTGCCCATTGCTTTTAATATGTAACTCGCTTCTTGAGCAAATATCCGGCAAGTCCAACCTCGATTTTATGTTGTCTTTTGTCTTCCCTGGGACATTCAATATTGTATTCATGATGTTCTCAAAGAAATTCTTCTCTATATGCATCACATCAAGGTTGTGGCGCAGAAGGAGATCCTTCCAATATGGTAACTCCCAAAATATACTCTTCTTGTGCCAGTTGTGATGAACACCGTAAGAATCAGGCATATTACGAGGGACATGCCAATTACCACCCCAGCGAACTGTTTCGTTAGCTCCGTAGTAGTCGATTTGCGCTTCAATTTGTTCTCCAGTTAGATATGGAGGAGGAGTGTCTCTCACAACCTTTTTGTGCCTAAACAAATTCTTGTTTCTTCGGTACGGATGGCCAACTGGAAGAAATCGACGGTGACAATCGAACCAACTTGTCTTTCTACCATTCTTCAGTTGAAATGCATCTGTCGTTCCATTACAATATGGACAAGCTAATCTCCCATGTGTAGTCCATCCAGACAACATCCCATAGGCAGGAAAGTCACTTATGGTCCACAAAAGCATAGCTCGCATCGTAAAATTCTTCTTCGTTGAGCAGTCATACGTCCTCACCCCTGTTGACCACAAATCTTTCAACTCTTTTATCAGTGGTTGTAGGAAAACATCAAGTGACCTTTTTGGATGCTTCGGACCGGGTATTAATATGGTCAAGAATAAAAACTCCCGTTGCATGCACATCTCCGGTGGCAGGTTGTATGGCGTAAGAAAGACAGGCCACAATGAATATTGTCTCCCTGACATTCCAAATGGACTAAATCCATCTGTGCATAATCCGAGGTACACATTCCGGCTATTGCTAGCGAAATTCGGATGTACTTTGTTAAAATTTTTCCAGGCTCTTGCATCTGATGGATGAGTCATCTCACCATCCGTCTGAGTATGCTCGGCATGCCACCTCATCTTTCCAGCAGTCTGCTCCGATTGGTACAATCTTTTCAATCTATCTGTAATTGGTAGGTACCACATCCTTTGGTACGGTACCCTATTACGTCCCCTTCCTTGCGGCTTGAATCGTGGTTTCTTGCAGAATCGACATTCTTCCAACTTCTCATCATCTCCCCAGTAGATCATGCAGTTGTCGATGCAAACATCTATCATCTCCGAAGGCAACCCAAGACTATAAACCAGTTTCTGAATCTCATAATAAGAATCAGCAGACTCATTGTCTTCCGGCAAATACTCTTTAAATAAATCTGCCCATTCGTTCATGCAACTTTCAGGTAGATTGTGATCAGTTTTAATATTCATCATTCTAGCAGCCAATGACAATTTAGAGAGACCTTCTCTACAACCACTGTAAAGTGGTTGATTTGCCGCATCTAACATTTCATAAAACTTTTTTGAATCTATGTTAGGTTCTTCATCTTCATCATCATGAGCTACGAATGCATCAGTTACCATATCATGAACCCTATCATAATCTACCATCGGCTGATCCTCCTGATGGTAACTATGTGCATTATGCAATTGATGATCAACCGGTTCTTCTTGAAAGTTGCTATTACTACTACTAGCTTCATTCTGATCATAACTATAACCTTCTCCATGTTGAAACCAGATATAATAATTTGGCGTGAAACCTCTATTTACTAAATGCTTCCAAACATTTTCACGATTTGCCAACTTTGAATTGTTACATTTCCTACAAGGACAGAATATTTTACCGCTTTCTTGGGCGAGCGGTGTAGAATCTGCTTGATGCATAAAACGCTCCAACCCAGCAAGATATTCTTTCGTCACTCTCCCGTTAGCATCTCTATGCATATACATCCACCTCCGCAACTCGAAAATATTTCCCAAGCCCGACATTTTTTTCACGTTTTTTTTCTTGTTGGTGTGCTTAAAATTATGTTCAAACCTCCATATATATAGAAAATTTTCGAATCTGGTAGTTGAATTTTGCTAGGAATTTACGACGAAAAATTAGGTTGGTGGCAAAAAAACGTGTTAAGTTGGTGGATTTCTCGTTCTTTCCTCGTAAGAATCATGCTAAAATTACGACGAATTTGCGACGAAACACATTTTTCTCGGAAAAACCACGTCAACTTACGACGATTCTACGAGGAAAAGAGTTACTCGGTATTTTACAAGGCCATTACGAGAAAACTTTATGTCCTCGCAATTTCATCGTTAAGTCATCGTAATTTCACGAGGAATAGTTTTCCTCGTTAAATTTCCTTGCTAAAACTGTGTTTTCTTGTAGTGATATATAATTAAATTGGTGCGAACATAAAAATCAATTTTATTAATCCAAAAAAATTAAAAAAAATTTTGATAGGATATGTAATTAAATTTAAATGATATTAACATACGTAGTATATTTTTAATATTAATGTCAATTAAATGATGCTTTCTACTCATATGTTTTTTTGATCACGTGTATCTTTAATAGCAAAAACTTTAAATTACTGATAACAAAATTTTCATTGTGGGATTAATAATTTTGGTAATTTATAATTTTTAAAAAAAATTATCAATGTTAGTTCAAAACTTTTATCAAAAAAAAATATTCAAAGTAAATGTTGAAATTAAAATATTTATTTATTCAATATGGTTTACAGTTTAATTTAGAATGATATATACACATATATATTTTAAATCTTAATAATTAATTAAATTAGACTTTTATTTATATGATTTTGTAATCATTTGTATTTTGTCATAACAAAAATTTTAAACCATGTATCGCAAAATTTGAATGTGAGACTTTTAACAGTTTTAGTAATTTATAGTCGTTTTTAAAAATTCAAAATATAACATATACAGAAAAATCTAAATTTTTATAGTATGGTTATTTTGATTTTTTTAAATAATTTTAATAGTTTAAAATTAAACAAATTTGATAGAAGATACATTATTTTTTATCAGATCTTTATTATTCAAAATCATTAATTGTCATATATACTTTAGCCTCATTCGGTAATTCCGTAATCTTTATTTAAGGAAATAATAAATGTCATTAATAATGAATTTATTGTTAGTTTAATAAAAAAATTGTTATATAATTAGATGGACCAACATATTTCTCTAATAATTCTAAGAATCATCCTAGTGATGACACGTGGCTACAAAAAAAAGTTGTAATGTTTCACAAATAATATATAGGGGATAGATTTAATTCTATTAATATGAACAGGGTGACTCGATTTAAAATCGCTGTCGCCGCTGCTAAGGGTTTGGCTTTTTTGCATGATTTAGAGAGTCCAATAATCTACCGCGATTTCAAGACTCCTAATATACTGTTCGACTGGATGATAATCCGCGCGCATGCGCGGGATGAGTTTTTATAATAATGTTTGTTCATTAAATAGTTTTAACATTTTGCAACACTACAATCTTTATCAATTGTAAAATGACGAATAAAAATGTTGGTCTCTTAAATGTATCATCGTTGTAAAAGTGTTAACGTATTACAGTTCTTTTTAATTATTTTTAAGATTTCATATGCACAAAAGAAAATTAAGTTTTGCGGCTCATACAAATCACCAAAACCAAATAGGCAACATCAATTATATAATACAAAAGGGGATTGAGTTTTTTGCTCTCGATTTGTTTACTATTAACTCTCCATAAGTAATTTTATTTTCTACCTCTATAAAATTGTGCTTCCGTTCTCGTCTCTATTTCATTGATATGAATTTAGTTCTTTTTTTAACTTCTTCTATGAATTCGGTGAGTTACATAAATGTCAATTAAAAAAATGGACATCTGTAAAAATTAGTTCCACTCTAGATACACATCTAAGAATCAAAATTTTGAAAAAAATCACCGGCAAACTCTATTAACAGGTTAGTGTTCAAATCTAATATATCAAGCTGTTATAGAATATAAGTGCAGACTCAAAATATAAATGTCTGTCTTGTCTATATTCACCACTTCGGTCTAAAAATCATCTAACTATAGAACAATAAAACAAATTACTTATTTTATTAGCCTATGCTTTTGAGGTTTAGTTACTTAAGAATATACAGATAAAAAAAATATAATATTTTACCATTCTAGCATATGTAAACTATGTATAAACTAAGAAATGTTTGATTTATTAAATGATAAACTAGAAAACTTATAACAAATAGTTCAAATCTATCATTCTTACAATTATAATAGCTAGATATGGTATTAGGGAGAAACAAATATTAGACGAATAATCAAATCTCTCATTCTTCGAACAAACCTTAAAGAAGGTGAATGAAATCTTGTCATGATATTTCATTAAAAGCTTTTAAAGAATGAAAATCAAGACTAAATTATCTAAATTGAATGAAATAATATATATAGTGATTCCAATATTAAAAATGACTTCGATTTGAAGAAGTGTGTTTCTGGGATTGTTAGGATCAAAAAAGATATTAGAAACCACCTATTTAAAAAATAATTTGTATGCGTAAAGGTATATACATTAGAGTAAGCACATAAATTAAAATCAATACATTTTGTTAGTTTACAATCATGTTTTTGGGTAAATAAATAAAAAAATATTTTTGTTTACTTTATATGGCATAAATTAAACTTTAGTGATATTGACATAGATACATAGTATATTTTAATATAAATGTTTCTATTGACATTCCCTACGGATATGATTTTTTAACATTTGTATATTTGAGGTAACAAAAATGTAAGCCGTTAATCACAAAAAATTTAATGTGAAATTTTTCAATACAAATTTTAAAATTAAAATATTAAGATCTAAATAATTTTTCACTGCAAATTTTGAAGTTAACATATTTTTATATAGTATATAATTTATATCAAATGATATTAATATATCTTTCTATATAATATGAATATCTATTAATGAGACTTCATATTCGTACGATTTATTAGGCTGGACATTTTATCCGATACCCGAACACGTATCTGAATCCAATCCAAAAATTTGAACCCAAGTAGCAAAATAACTGAATGATTATTGAATTTTGAGTGATTGGGTATTTGAACCCAAACGGGTAATATCCGAACCCGAATGGGTAATATCCAAACCTGAATGGATATCCGAAGATAAACATAAGTATACTTAACCCTATATTTCTAATTTGCTTCTCTCATTTTATTCAAAATATTTATATTAATGATGCACATTGCTGAAAATTAGATAATATACATATAATTATGGACAATATCATTTGCTACTCACTTAAAATACATATCAAACTCTTGTTTCTTGCATTAACAAAATTTTCATCTATAATTTCAAAACAAAAACTAAATTAGTGTCTTTCAATTTTTAAAGTTTTATCTCCAAACCTATTAATAGTTTAATCTTTTAAAAATTAGAATACCAGTTAAGTTAAAAGTACTTTTAAATACAAAAAAACTTAAACAATGAATCATTTATTTATTTTTTATTCAAAATTTAAATATTCGAACCAGACCAAAAATATCCGAACCCTAACATAAAATACCCACCCGAACCGAAGTGTAAAAATACCCAAACGGTTTCTACACCTTTATACTAAAATACCTGAAAATCCTAAATACTTGATATGAATCTGAACGTGTATTCGAACGTCCATCCCTACGATATGTGATCATTTGTATCTTGCTTGAACAAAAAAAAAATTAAACCATTGATCACAAAATTTTCAATGTGGGACTTTTACCATTTTTAGTAATTTATAGTCGTTTTAAAAAATTTAAAATATAACATATAAGAGAAAATATATATTTTATTTTATTTTATGCTCAATGTAATTGTTTAATTTTTTTAATAATATAAAATTAAACAAAAAAGAGTGAGGATACAAAAATTGTTATCAAATATGTATTATTCATAATCATTAATTGTCATATATATGTTAGTCATATTAGGTAATTTCGTAGCATTTATATAAGAAAAGGAAAAATATTTTTTTGTACACTACTAATTAATGTGATAGTTAGTTTAATAAAAAACATAGTATATGTTTATATGGACCAACTTATATTTCTAAGAATTTTAAAAATCATCTTCGTGATGACACGTGGCTACAAAAACATGTTGTAATGCTTCAGGATTAATATATAGGAGATTCGATACACTTTCAGCTATTATTTTATTTTAGCTCATATTTTTAATATATATATATATATATATATATATATATATATATATATATATATATTCACAAAATATTAGTTTTATGTGATTATAATTTTTAATCAGGATTTTACGGCGAAGCTATCAGATTTTGGTTTGGCTACAATGGGACCAGAAGGATCCAAATCTCATGTCACAACTCGAGTCATGGGCACTTATGGTTATGCTGCTCCTGAAAATGTTTCAACAGGTAACATATTTTTTGCTCAACTCTTGTTTAAGCATATTAATTAAATTAAGTAAAATCATTGAGAGTCTTAAACAGAACATGAACAAATGAATAAATCACAATCCTGAACGTGTCAAAATTTGAACGAGTAGGCATTCAATTTTTTTGGAATATTTCATTTGATAAATTCTGAAATGCATGGATTCTCAGGGAATTTAACGACAAAGAGTGACGTGTACAGTTACGGAGTCGTGTTACTCGAGCTCCTAACGGGAAGAAGAGCAACAGATAAGTCATGGCCAAAAAACCAGCAAAACATCATCGACTGGGCAAAGCCTTACCTAACGAGCAGCCGTCGTCTCCGATGCGTTATGGACCAGAGGCTCGCCGGTCAATACTCGGTCAAGGCGGATAAGGATACAGCTCTTCTCGCCTTACAATGTGTGAGCCCTAACCCTAAAGACCGTCCAAAGATGCCTGCCGTTGTGGATGTTGAATAAAACGTCATTAGATGACGTGTGCTGGAAGTAACATCTGAGTCGTGTTTGAAGTAACATTGAATAAAGCGTCATTAGATGACGTGTGTTGGAAGTAACATCTGAGTCGTGTTTGAAGGAAGTAACATCTGAGTCTTGTTTGAATAAGTCCTGAAGAATAGGACATTGAGTTTGTTTTGATTTTGTTGAAGTTATTTTCGGAGTCAGTTACGTTTGCTCGTTGTAAGACCTTTGGTCTATTTAAGTTGTTTCTTCTTCAATGAATAAAGTACACTTTTAGATTACACTTGTTCTTGAAGTATCTGATCGTTCTAAAGTTAACAAGTGGTATCAGAGCTTGATACGAGCCTGGTGAGACACAAAACAAAATGAGTGAGAGAGATTCATTGCTGAGTATTCTAAAGTTCGACGGTGATTACGAGTATTGGGCGATGCTGATGGAGAACCTGCTGCGGTCAAGGGAATGGTGGGATCTGATCGAAACAGGGATCACGAGACCAGAACGGAGTGTGATCCTGACCAGAGTACAGAGAACGGAGCTCGCAGAGCTTACTCTCAAGGGTGAAAAATTATCTATTTGCATCGATAGATAAAACGATCCTCAAGACAATCATGAAGAAGGAGACATCTAAGGATCTATGGGAGTCTATGAAGAGCAAATACCAAGGAAACAAGAGGGTTCAAAGCGCTCAACTGCAGCGGTTGAGAAGGAACTTTGAAGTGCTTGAGATTAAGGAAGGAGAAACCATCAGTGAATACTTCTCAAGAGTAATGGTGGTGGTGAACGACATGAGAAATCTTGGAGAAGAGATGAGTGACTCCAAGGTTGTAGAGAAGATCTTGAGGACTCTAGTTGAGAAGTTCACATACGTTGTGTGCGCTATAGAAGAGTCCAACGACATCAAGGATCTCTCGGTGGATGGACTACAGAGCTCTCTGATGGTACATGAGCAGAAACTGATCAGACATGGAGGTGATGAACAGGCTCTGAAGATAGAGGGTCGATGGAGACCAGAAGGAGGAAGAGGCAGAGGAGGATCACCATCCCGTGGAAGAGGTGGATACCAAGGGATAGGAAGAGGAAGCTCTAGTTTCAATAAAGAGACAGTAGAGTGTTACAAATGCCACAAGATGGGGCAATTCAAGTTTGAATGTCCAGAATGGGAGAAGAGTACAAACTTTGTGGAGCTAGAGGAGGACATATTACTTATGGCACACGTTGAAGAGATCAAGAAAGAAGATGAAGAAGTTTGGTTTCTGGACTCTGGTTGCAGCAACCACATGTGTGGTGAAAGAGATTGGTTCGTAGATCTTGATAAGTCTTTCAGCCAAAACGTGAAGCTTGGAGATGATAGAAGAATGATGGTCAAAGGAAGGGGAAGCATCAGGTTGCAGATCAATGGGTCAGTTCAGCTGATCACATCGGTGTACTTCGTGCCTGGCTTGAAGAGTAACCTACTGAGCGTTGGTCAGCTACAAGAAAAGGGGCTAAGGCTAGTCATTGATGATGGGTTGTGTGAGATATGGCACAAACAGCAAAAGAGAATGATCATGCAGACAAGAATGAGTAAAAACAGAATGTTTGCGGTTCTTGCGGTTGTCAAGAAGCAGAAGGAAGCCAATGGAGACAGATACCTGCAAGTAACAGACGAAAAAGAAGGTGATCTATGGCACATGAGACTTGGACACTTGAATCACAGAGGTATCAAGGCTCTGGAAGAGAAGAAGATGGTCACGGGGCTTTCAAACCTTGATCATACGGAGGTTGAAATCTGTGAAGTCTGTATGAAAGGGAAACAAATCAAAGAGATCATTCCAAAGAAGGGGATATGGAAGTCAAGTCGAGGTCTTGAGCTAGTTCATAGTGATATCTGCGGTCCAATCACACTGATCTCGACCAGCTAAAAGAGGTACATCATCAACTTTATTGATGACTTTAGTAGAAAGTGCTGGACTTACTTGCTTTCAGAAAAGTCGGAGGCTCTACAAACATTCAAAAAGTTCAAGGTTCTAGTGGAAAGGGAGCTTGGTCAGTCACTTGTGTGCCTCAGAACTGACCGTGGAGGAGAGTACAACTCAACTGCCTTCCAAGAGTACTGCAAGAAGAACGGTATAAAGAGACAACTCACGGCTGCCTACACTCCACAACAGAATGGGAACACATGACAAGATGTATGCTCATGGGAATGTCAGTTCCAAGGAAGTTATGGCCTGAAGCAGCTCAGTATGCGGTGTACATTCTGAACAGAAGTCCAGCTACAGCACTTGGTGATGTTACTCCGGAAGAAAGGTGGAGCAATCACAAGCCCTCAGTCGCTCACATCAGAACGTTTGGATGCATTGCCTTTGCTCTAGTGTCGTACGAAAAGAGAACCAAGCTTGATGAGAAAAGCGTGAAGTGTGTACTGATGGGAGTGAGCAAAGAATCAAAAGCTTATCGGCTCTACAATCCAGACACTGAGAAGATTGTCATCAGCAAGGATGTGAAGTTTGATGAAACTAAAGGATGGGACTGGGAAGAAAGCAAACAAGACAGTGGACTATTTTGGGAAGAAATAGTAGAAGAGAAGGAAGTAGATGGAACCATGGAGAATGAACACGAAACAGAAGAAGAGAATGGGCCAAGATATGAAGCTACTGATACATTTCCAGCAGTAGAAGAAGTTGCAGGAAATGGGGAAGGAGTTAATGAAGGAGCACCTACACGTGGACCTGTTGGAAGATCAAAGAGAGCACCAGTATGGATGAAAGACTATGTAGCTGGACACACCAGCTTGAAGTTTCTGATCGTTCTAAAGTTAACAGTGGAGGCTTTAGAGAGTCTCATGCCTCATAAAGACATGGCGGTTTCGTCCGGTCACTGGCCACCATCACCGAGATCTCAAGGCGGAAAAGTCTCGCTGAAGGTTAGAGGGGATAATCGAAGACTCGAAGTGGTCGAAAATCAGCTTCGGGCTCACTAAGAACATGAAATAAGGGACTAATGAAATTCAATAAACACGTGATCGTGTCGTTTATGTGTGTGCATATAATATCGAGTATGGTTATACATATCTAAAAGTGATAGCAGTATGAACAAAACGAATTGTAAAACATAAGAGTTTGAGTCGCTATTTCAATTATAGTTAGTCTACAATACACGCGTTAAATGGCAAACACATTTTATTATAAAATTTATGTAGTTTCATTTCCCCAGTTAAAATCCACTTCGAGCACCTCCATTGGAGGAGTTGCCTTATCTAACACATAGAAGATAACAAATAATCATAATTAATTAGGTGGATATCAAACATTAGAAAATTCTGTCCAAACATATGTACTTTAAGATAATTTTCGGTAGAGTTCTCAAACATTTTCGGTAGAGTTGAAAATTCTGTCCAAACATATGTACTTTAAGATACTTTATTGCTCACAGAGCAACTTTAACGGTAGGTTTTTAGAGAAGTTATAGATATTAAACTCATACAACAAAGAGAAAAATAAGAAAGAAAATACATTTCCGGAAGAGAGAGAGAGAGAAGTGGTCCTTGCAGGAGAAACGATGTTGACAGGTTTATAAGCTGACCGGACAAATGTCAATTAGCTAAACACTAAAAAAATTAAAGAAAAATGAAACACATTAATCCAGCTAAAATAATTTATTTTTATTTTTTTAGAAACCCACACAGTTTATTGCCGATAATGTTGCTCTTGTACACCCAAGCGAGAACTTCTCCAATAAAGTTTCTCTTACATCCTATATGGTTGTGTGTTTAAAGCATTTCCAACACATTTTCTTATATTTTCATTTTCAAAGTTTTTTACACTCCAACAGATTTTCATTTCTTTAAATTCTTAAAAAGTGAACAGTGCACTATAAAATTCACTTCTTCAAAAGATAATTTACTTTTCATTTAATACATATAATTATATATGTTTCATAATCAAAGAAATAATTGATTTACATTATGTTATAATACTTATCGTATTTTTCCGATCAATATTTAAATAAAAATATTTTATTGACAATTTATGTTATATTTTACTATTTATTATTATAATCATCTCATTTAGTATCTTTCAAACAGTATTTTTATTTACTTATAATATTAAAGACTAATATGCAAATTAGAAAAAGTTTTTGAGAACCACCATCGGAAAAACATTACTTCTAGTCTCTTATTTGAAGAGATTTTTTCCTTTAAAATGAAGGTACTCTAAAAAAAATCTACAAATTATCATGTGTGAATTTGTCTCATTGTGAATGTTGTGGAATGGACATACTAATAGGAAAATGAGTAGAATCTTCAAATAGGTAACTCTTATTTTGTGTGTATAGTCTTCTACCTAGCATTTAATCAATAATATATCTTTTCTTTTGTCATCAAGCTAAATAGAGTCATGAAAACTCTGCGAACCAAACCGGTACTTCTTTATCCATATGGATGGTAAAAAATGGCTGCTTTTTTGCACTGCGTGCGAGATTATCCGCCCTTGAATTCATCTTTCTTAGTATATGAATGAACTCGAAGTTGTGAAAACTCCCTTTCAGGATCTTGATATCTTCCAAACAACTTGCAAATGCTGACATTTCTTCTGGTTCTGAAACTATCTTCAATAATTGAAAACAATTCATTGCAAATAAGACTTGAAACTAATGTAAATTCCTCATGCATTTCATTGCCCATATAAGTGCTTCTACTTCTGAGCGAAGGGGTGAAATGCTATCTCCGGTATTTCTTGCTTCCATTTAACCATCAAAACCCTATAAGGTGGTATACCAACCTTGTTCCGAGTGTTTATCCTGGTCTTTACTAGATCCATCCATGAAACACCATTTACCCGGTATCGAGGGTAAGGTTGTAACCTCAACATCCTTGTTTCGAGTGGCCCTTTGTATAATTGTAGTTTGCGCCTCCGCTCAGAGTAGAGATTATGTTTCTGCCAATTTAAGAGTATCCATAGGGTCCATGTCTATATTGGTAAAGACTTTGTTATTTCTTGTCTTCCAAATATAGAATAATATCCATGCAAATTGATGATCTTCCATATGTGGAGAAATCTTCCAGAAGACACCTTTACACTTTGTTTTATAGATATAAAAATAGTAAAATGAAATAATTTTTTTTATAATTTTGAATTATATGTTTTCAAATTCAAACTTTTTAATATTTTTTTTAATTTTTTTTCGTATTTTTTTTTTTGAATTTCGAAAATGTTTTTGAAATTATTTTAAAAATTTTAAAAGTAAAATTTTTAAAATAATTTCAAAAACATTTTAAATCCCACTTTAAAACCGTACCTTTTAACTCTAAACCCAAAATATAGTGTTAGTTAACCCTATGGGTATAAAGATATATTTACCCTTCAATAAAAATTTTTTTGTCGTTTTTATTCAGGGGCTCTTTTGTAAAAACAAAATAAAACACATATATCTTGGGAAATTCCTCTTAGTTCTTTCTGCCTGAGGATTTTTAGTATTTGGTGAATTTTAATTATTTTCTTTTTCTCGAAGAGGGGAAGAGGAGAAGTTGGGGCTATGTTTATTATCGGAATATCTTGAAAAAGTTAGCATATGATTTTTTTTAACGTCTGATTAATTATGCTATTACAACGATGAAAAATATTACATAGACGATTATACAGCCGACAATTCTACCATCATATGAGAATGCACGTCTGACTGCATCACTCCGAGCCGCCCTATAAGATCCATGTTCGATGATACGCCTTGCACCATGCTGAAGACCTCTTGTAACTTTTTTTCATCATAATCTGCATAATTTGCGTTTTCTGGGGTTTAAACCCCAGACCTCCTGGTGTAGAAACATTAATGAACTCTTAGTAAAACCAATAGACTAAGGGGATTCCACAGTCAGCATATAATTCTAGAATAGCTTTTTCTTTTGTTGATTTAATTTTTTTGGTTCCAGTTCATTCTACAAGGTTTTGTTGGTTTTGGGTTTAAAAGTTAATCAATATGGGTTGGTTCAGTTTTGCCATAGTTAGGTCAATCTGTTAAAGTAAATATGTAATTAAAATAAAACAAATCAGCACATACTAATTAAGTTTATCAAACAAATTTGTGGGAAAAGAAACAAATATGTGAAAAATAAAATATATCAAAATTAATTAAATATAGGGAAATAATGAATTAATATGTAGAAAATATATAAGTATGGTATAATTAAGTAAATTTTATGCTAAAATATGAGAAATTTGCGATAGTTTGTTAAATCTGTCAAATTAAGTAATATATGACTAAAATAAACAAAGCTGTTATAATTTAATTTTGTCAGAATTAAATAAATCTGTAACAAAAACAAAAAAAAACTTGCGAAAAACTCTTTTCAGAACTTAATTAATAAATTTGTCAAAATCAAATAAATTTTTGGCAGAAAAGAAATAATTCTATCGACAACTGACGTTGAAAAGTTAAATACTGTATTTGTTTTCATGAAATGTATTTTTTTTATGTTTCCTAAGTTGGAAATCTGAGTAGTAATGAGTTTCTTCTAAAAAGGTTTTTCATAGTAAATGATTTAATGCTACAATATATATCAGAAATGGATCAATAAATAAAATAAAATAAAATAAAATAAGAGATGATCTAGTAGTAAAATAATGCTGTGATGCCAAACAATTTTTTACCCAGCTTTTAATGCAAATTTCTAAACAAACCGCCAGTTATAAACCTATTGCTTTAACGATTAATAGAAAATAAAAATTATGTAATATATTTATAAGAGGTATAGTCGAAATTTTAATATGCTTTTTGATATTTTAAAAACCTTCAATGAACTTGAGGTTTAAATCTATCAAAAATATCAAAATAATTATTATATAACAAATCATGCCATCCTCAATAGTCAATTACTCCCTCCGTTCCTAAAAGATCCATGTTATAGTTTTTTCACATTTATTAAGAAAACATTTAAAATTGTATTTTCCAATACATTGTTTTCCTTAATTAGCTATTTTCAATAACTTTTAACCAATGAAATTTTATTAAACACAATTGTATTTTTTGAAAAGTACATTTTTTCATTAATTAATGCCTTGAAAATGTAAAAAATGTATCTTTTTAAAATAATTTTTTTTTCTAAAAAATGGATCTATAAGGAACAGAGGGAGTACTAAATACTAACTGAAACGGTAAAGTAAGGATTTTCTTAACAAGGCAAGTATTTAATAGTTGAGATATTTCTGTTATACATATTTATTTGTAAATACGTTACAACTGAAATTAATGTATACACGATCCTATAATGGTATACCAAAATAATTCTTAAAGTTATTTCTCTCAAAATAAAACGGCTTATAATAAAATCATGTCATGTATAAATACTACTTACTCCCCATCAATTATTATAACACAAGAAAATAAAAAATACTATGGCTTTCTCAAAGAATCATAGCTTTCTTTTCATGTTATTCCCAATTCTATTGATTCTTGTGACGATGTCATTTGCTTCTGCGGGGCTTTTACCTTTCTCTGCAAAACATGTTGTGATTATAAATAAACTTGTAACACGTGCAACATTAATTGTGCACTGTACAAACAAAGAGGAAGATAAGGGAGTGATTTCACTCGGACCCGGAGATAGCTTTGATTTTAGATTTCGTGTTAATCTTCGTAAAACAACAGTATACACTTGTAGTTTTGCTTGGCCTGGCAACACAGCAACATTTGATATTTTTAGAGCTGATAGAGATGATAATCCGAGAAGCAAAGTTGGAGTTTGCAGCGAATGTATTTGGAGCATCTATGAACCAGCACCATGTAGAGATAGACGTGATGGAGGTCAACCTAACTGTTTCCAATGGGCTTCTTGAATATTTCATCGTATCTTCTTATTTTGTGTTTTGTTGTATGACAAATATTAATAAAATAAATAAAGAAGTCTCGTGTTTTTGAATTCATTTTCCCATATTTATCACGTTGTATTTTTGCGATCAAATACATATATGATATATCTTTTTTTGAACTATTATTGCATTAAATAAAATATGAAAGGGTAGCAAAAGTGGCAATATGTTTAGGGATACCTTTCTTAATCTGGATGAGAGAGTACCATGAGTCCATGACACTAAGATGAAATCTTAGTGAAATAATAGTCTATCAAATACACATATGATATATCTTTTTTTTTTTAACTATTCTTGCATTAAATAAAATATGAAAGGGTGGCAAAAGTGGCAATATAGCAACCGGTCTCTACTCTCTAGTCGGACATCTGTTAAGAAGCATTAATCAGGCAAGGGTTTAATGTTTAGGAATAATTTTCTTAATCTAGATGAGAGAGTACCATATGGCACTAAAGGAGCTGGTTTCATAAGAGAGGGGTAAATGACAGAGCTAACAAAGGATCTATGGGCACGGCCATTCACAATCCAGTGCGGTGTGCTAGGAGAATTGTTGAGGGTGATTGTGTTAGGTAAATGAGGAGTTCCTCCATCTCTCCAAACGTCCGCAACTGACGAAGACAGTGGGATGCCAGTTTGGCGAGGCCCATTTTGTCCTATGAAGGATGTCAGTTTTCCAAACCTGGTCCAAGTCCAAGGATCATTCCAGAAGCTGACATTGTTTCCATTTCCCGGATCAATTTGAAGCCATTGTATGGCAGTTTGTCTCTCTGCAAGGATTTGTTTAAAGATCCAGGTATGGTTTTGACGGGGTTTAAGAGACCAAAAGCTTTCATCTTTGATAACATTGTCTTGAATCCAAGAAACCCAAACTGACTCTTGTGTAAACATGAGGAGCTAAAGTGGCTTATTCGTACAAGTCATGTTCCATAGCACAAGGTTTCTGAGGCCTAGACCACCATTCTACTTCGGTTGCGTGACCTTTTCCCATGCTACTCTCTCGCTTCATATTTCCCTTCTAACGTCCCTTTCCAAAGAAAAGCATTGTACATCTTGTCAATTGGATGAATGCGTTCTTTCAGTAAGACAAAAGCCGTACACCAAAAGTTTGTTATACCTGCTATGACTGAGAGATGAGGACATGTGTTCTTAGGGGATTTTAGAATCAGATATAACCTGATCCGAACCCAAAAGATACCAAACTGACTCTAGTCCAAAAAATAAAAATATCTGAATAAAACTTATGAATATGATACTGAAAATGAAAAATCCAAAATCCCAAGCCAAATTCTAACAGGTACCTGAATGTCACGCCTACTTTAGTTCTTTGTTTTTTTTTTTCAAACTTCAGTTCTATATACTGGTATGTAAAAGATTGAGAAAGTCTTGTAAGCCATGTTAACACACAATAAACTTGAAAAGGATATAAAGCTTAGTCTCGCGAAGATGTCGTCAGCGATGGACAAGGCCCTCATGGCCATGCGCTTGAAGATGATGAAGATACCCCTTTTGTTATGCCGGAGTACAGATCAACGGAAAGAAACAGTAGAAGCTTAATTGGTCGGCTACTCAATCCAGATTGTCAGAAGATGGCAAGACTCATCTTAGAGATGCCTCACAAATGGCAAAAGTATGGAAGAGTCAGAGGAATAGCTCTGTCGAAGGAAAGATTTCAGTTCATCTTTGATCATGAACATGATCTAATAGATGTCTTAGAAAAAGGGGTTCATACTCACAATGAATGGCCCATAGCGATTGATAGATGGTCTGAAAATCCCTCTCCTGATTCTCTACAATACGTTCCAATTTGGGTTCGTATCCCTAATATCCCGGTGATCTACTACAATGAGCTGGCGATTGAAGCCTTAGGAGATATAGTAGAAGTTGCGTTTGATTCTTCCAAAGCGCAATGCCAGGATTATGTGAGGGTCAAGGTGATATTTGATGTATCAAGACCTCTTAGAAGGGCAAAGGAATTGTGTTTGATTACACATCGAATAAGTCTGCGTCTCAGTTGGAAACTAAAAGACCAAAAGAACAAAAGTTGATGGCGGCAGCGATTAGAGCTAACTCCGGTACAGTTTGGAGGGCTGAGTCCACAGCTCTAATTGAAGGGTACTCTTCAGAAGCGAAATCTACAAATTGTTACCCTTGGATTCTGTGGTTCCTTTGGAAGAATAGAAACAAATTACTGTTTGAAGGCTCTGAGTTTAGGGCTGTGGAGATTGTTGACAAAGCTTATGTTGAAGCTGCGGTTTGGTTTGAAGCGCAAAAATTAGACAGAGAAGGAGAAAAGTGTAACATGGAGCCAGAACTATCTCATAGAAGAACCTGGAGCAAACCCGCTAGAAACTGAAAGAAATGTAACTATGGATTCTCGTGGTCCAAGCGGAAGAAATTGTTGGGAGCGGCTTGGATTGTTAGAGGTTACAGGGGTAAACCTCTTCTGCATAGTACAAGATCTTTTGCGAATGTGTTGGATTTACAAGAGGCAAAGATGATTGCTCTATGCTGGACCCTTGAATCCCTTGCTGCTCATCGATTAGATAATGTCATAATAGCTGGGAAAGATGCTACGTTACTCAAAGTGATTGAACGGCCAAGAGCTTGGCCATCCTTCACTTCGGAGTTTCACACTCTTAATATGATTTTGAATAGATTCAGTGGTTGGAAAAGCAAAGTGGAGTCACGAAGCTCTAACAGATGTGCCTTTTCCATAGCCAAAAGTGCCCAGCAAGTTCAGTGGGGTCAATCCTATGTAGCCATAGGTGCTCCTAGATGGTTAGCTGATGTTCTTTTGGATGACAAAGGTTAAATCTGATATGAGTATGTACCCTGTTCCTTTACAGGTTGCGATTTTTTGGTTAGTACTTGTTGGTGGTCCTTGTTTAGTTTTTTTGGATACTACTTGTCCTTAGTACCATGTTGTAGTGTGGGTAATGCTTGTATGCACTTGGTTATATTGGCTAGTATGCCTTAATAGAATGATCTTTTGAGGAAAAAAAAAGAAATCACAATTTCTAAAAGACAGTTTAATATTAAAAAATCCTAAAGCTTCAATACAAAAATCTCTTGCAAATTAACAACATATATACAGTATAAAGTCTATAAACCATAACTTAGTAAATATGATAAACTAATAAATTTTATCAATCTTGATTTAGACCAAAATAAAATATTATATAATTAAATAGAATAATAAAATAATATATTTTTTAAACTGTATGTAAATATATAATTTCAATACAAACATAAATTAATGTATATAATCATTTTTATTAACTCTAAATTTCATTTCATTCATTTGAAAAGTACAAAGTGAAATACATAAACCGGAAGGAACATGAAGAAATCCCTGGAGAAAATAGCCCAAAAAGAGAGACTTGGTAGTAACCAAACCAACCAAGAAATTTTAAAACACTAGACTGATATGTAGAAAGACAATAGAACTAGAGCTTGGAGCAATGAACCGATAATTACTCACCACCTTCCCATAGAATATGGTAGCACTGAAGCCGAATTAAGAAAAAACTGCCGAACGGTCCCAATCCCGAAAGGAACATCACCAAGCCAAACTAGAAACATCAACAGCAAGAGACAAAATCAAGGTCAAATCTACATGAACTCCAGCAGCTACTATCCAACCGAACCTTGCAGGAACAAGGCCATCACTAAACCTAAGGTACTAGGACCAAAGAACTTGAAAATTCACTAGGGAAAAATGTCAAGGAAGACCACCAGCTCTTACACGCTAACATTCATGAACATAGCCAAGTGACCTACAGAACAAAACCTGCTCACCTCCTCGCAAGAGAAGAACTGAAGAACAAGCCAGCTGCTTCGTTTAGAAACCATATCGCTCATATCCACAGAGAATCAAGGAGAGGCCCTCCACAGCGAACACCAATCCCCTAAACTAACCAAAATAGGGAGCATACACTACAAAAAAAACTAGGTGAATTCATACGGAAGTTTCGATGGAAAATATTTTCGTCGGATTATTCTGAGGGATTTCCTACAAAAATCCGACGAGTTGCCTAGTTTGATATTTGTCGGAATTTCATCGGAATATTCCTACGAAATTTTGATGTAACTATTTTTGTCGGAAAGCCCGATGAAATACCAACGGAATAACGAGGGAAATATATAGCTGTTATGCGACCATTTTAATCAGGTCACATTTTTGACATTTTTCGGTAATTCGTTGGAAATTATCGATGAATTTCTGACGAAAATTTTTGACCGTTGCTAATATTTTGAATTATTGGAATTCTGACGAATTTTCGATGGACACTCCAAAAAATTTCGACGAAACTTTTTGACCGTTTTATAGCCGTTTTATTTGCCAAATTTTCCGACGGATTTCCGACGACATTTAATATAACTGTCGGGAAGTCGTAAAATATCCGTCGGAAGTGTCGGCAGCTTTCTTTTATAAATACGAGCTCCTCTCATTCTCTCTTCATTCACTCTTCATTCTCTCTTCATTCACTATAAAACTGAAAAAAAGAAATCATGTCTTCTCCAAATTATTTTTGTTCGTGGATGAATAAACCTCATATGGATCCAAACATCAACTTACTTACGGAAGAATACGCAAAAGGTATTAGCGAATTCATAACATTAGTTAAGATGTCACTGCTCTTCCTGTAAAAAATAATAGGAGTTTAAAGGAATGTGATGTTTGGACTAATTTATATTTTAATGGGTTTACACGGAATTACAAGGTTTGGTATCTCAATGGAGAAACTTCTAGTTATGAATATGGCAGTACTAGCGAACCTCAGACTGTGGACAGGTTAGAAGAACCAAGAATGAATGTAGATTATGGTGTAGGTACTGAGCATATTGTAAATGATCATTATACAGGGGAATAACCCAACACATAAGCAAAGGGATTTTTTGATATGTTGGAAGCAGGAAAGCAACCTTTAAATACTTATTTATAGATATCATATCAAAATAAATATGAAATTAAATAGTCGAAGTACATATTTATGTTTCATATATTTATATTGTATACTAATTTTGACATTCGGATCGGTTTCTTCAGATATTATTTCGGGTTTTTCGGGTTACCCATTCGGGTTCGGTTAATAACACTTCGGGTTCGGATATGTTTTGTAACACCCTACAAGACCCATTCGGGTATTTTTACATTTCGGACCGGGTACAGATCGGGTTTTTTGGTTTGTGTTCGGTTCAGATTTTGGGTTACAAATTTTATGCCCATACCTAATTATAACCATTTTATTTCTTGTATTTTCCAAGTAATTCGACATCATTTATTACAGAAGTACAAAAAAGAATTTACCAACTTTTAATTGTCTTATTATATCTGTAAATTCTTTTTTAGCTCTTCTTAACTATTTCATTAAATTTATTTATCATAATAATTTGACATAATTTATTTTACATATTAACCATAATAATTCCACATGTTTGAATGAAATTGCTCTATTCCTTTCTGCTACCAGTTCGAATTTGGATTGGTTCTTTTAAATATCGGGGTTTTAGGTCTTGAAATTAAACTCCATTCGGGTATTATAAATTTTGGGCTGGGGTTTGAGTCAGGTCCTCCCAGGTCAGGGTGGATTGGGTTCTGAGGTTTTAAGAACCTAAAAAATATCCAAATAATTTATTATATTTAGAAATGTCATTAAACAATTTATCAAAAATAAAAACTAATATATACGCCTACCAAACTCTAGTAATTATATTATAATAGTTGTAGCTTCCTTCCCTTCTCTTGCCTATAAATAAAACAAAGTGAAACAAGTTTTTTTAAAAAACTGGATCTAGAACAAATATGACAACCAAATTCTGCTAAAATATTATTTTCGTTTACCTGGTTAGTCGTCGCTCTCTAAACTATAAATATTAAAATTCAAAAATCCTAATATATTATTAAATTATTTTATGTGATTATTGACGTTCGCTTCTCGCTTTGGAATATTAATCAGAATAGGAAGCTCGTGGAAGTTTTCAAAATCTCGCTTTCAAAACGTTTCTAAAATAAGCTCTTAAAAACACGTTGCAAGCTTACGTTCCTATTTTAGAATCTTATTTCTGTTTTAAAATCCAATATCATAAAAATACATATTTATGTCTAATTTTACATAATTCTTTTTTAAAATTTGAACTAAAATAGAAAGAATAAAATTATAAAAAAAAAAATAGAGAACTAATAGTGTAAATTATATTTGCTCACATGAGATCCGGTATATATCAAAAATATAGTTTATACTAGGTGTGGGCTCGCACCTTGTGCGAGCTAATATATATTCTCACGACGAATATGCGGTCTGGTTTTGGAAACGTCAGCTTTGAAAGTCCCGTTCAAATTTTTCCGCTACTGTACAAGCTCCGCTTCTCTTGTCAATTGTACAACAAGTATAATTGTACAACTATTATTATTAATATAACTAAAAACTTTGTACAACATGTTCAATTATACAACTAGTACAACTATACAACTATACAGCTAGTACAATTGTACAATTGTACAACTAGTATAACTAATAAGAGTAATTTTAAATATAAAAAGTTAAATGGATCTGAGTCGAGTTTTGGGTATAGCGGTTTGAATCCAAATTTTAGTTGATTGGTTGGTAAATAAGTTGAACTTTATATGTCTTATGAAATTTTTGTCCATTTTTATTTAAATTCAACTCAAAATAAAAAAAAAATATCTTGAGGGTCCTTCTAGAAAATAAACCTTTATTTTTAGACCTTTACTCTTGAACGGGGATAGCTAATTATATATGCTGTTGCCATATATAGAATGTTTAGATCCCTTAGTTTTAAGAAAACATCAACCAAGTGATCTATATACTAAAACTATTCATTTACTAAAATTACGTGGTTACTAATTAATCATCTTCCTAAAAATAACTATTTGAAACGCATCTATTATCTACTATATAAGCACCAATAACCTCTTCCTCATAAGTCATAACCACACAGAACAAATTCCAAATTCAATTAAATATATAAATACAAAATAATTGATCTCCTAGTCGGGGTTTCTCTTATAAAATATTTATTATTTAATTTATTTGGAAAATTAAAATAACAAATAATTAATAATAATATGGGGATGTCTAAAAGTATCAAAGTTATTTTCTCTCTTGCTCTTATAGTGTTCTTGGCTCTTGCAGCAACCAAGATAGATGCAAGATACATAGATTATCATTCCCTTAGAGGTGGAGATCACGGTTTCGGTTGTAGTAAATTACACCCTATCTTCTGCAAGAAGGAAGAAGCCAATCCTTACACCAGAGGTTGCGAGCCTGGCCAACATTGCCGTGACGATCTAGGCGAAAAAATCGTAAACCCTAAACCCTAAACTACTCTTGGTTAATTTTTACAAATCACATCCCCATATTAATATCAGATGATTAATTTCATTTTGTTATTTATTTATACTCTGTTATTGGTTAGGTAACTGTTTGTTACCCTATTATTTATGATCAATAAAATAATTATATTTATGTTATTTATTCTGCTATTTTAACAATCTTTTGAGTTATTTTAACAATCTTTTTGAGCTATGGTTCTGCAATAAAGTAATTTACTACTACTCCTTCCACCTCTGTTTCCGAGTAAACCTAGTTACCTTCTTCATTGTATACACCAATTATCTTGTTTTGAATGTGTTTTTGTTTCATCAAAACATTGATAAAATTTTGTGTTTCTATCTCTCGTGTATGCCACATGTTCCAACTTCCTTTTTCCCAATATAGTTCCTCATCTCGATAGGCTTCTATTAATTTTTGTGTAACCTCCAGCACCTCGTCATATGATTTTTTTCATATCATTTTGCACTTCCTCCAAAGTCTTTTGTAAAATTCTTTATATTTTATTTTCCCATAAGGTTGGTTTGCCTTTCTCCAGACTGAAATCTCATGCCGATAGTTTTGAAATTTGTCTACTATTGCATCTGCGGCTCCTCCACCCTGTATTGTCCAACCTCTTGCATTGTATCCATTAGTCCCTTTACACAATCTATCTTTTATCATACTGAAATTGTCTTATATTCGTTATTACCCTATCCTCCAAAGTTGCTATAATTGAACTATGAAACAAACCGCCATCCCAAAATATTCGATGTAAGAGCAAGGAAATAAATTATGCCATTCACCTTTTCCTAAACCCCTATCCAATCAATAGTTACGATTTGGCCTCCTCTTGCTCCATGATAGTGTATTTTTCAGGCTAGGGAATTCCAACAAGCCACAATTCTCTACCTTATTGTTTAGATGAATAAAGGTGGACGCATGACGCAGGGGCCCTTTCTATTTCTCATGATTACATGTAGTCTCATTTAGATCTCCATTTACGAACCATGGTTCATTCTTGATTATACCTATCTGTGTCAACCTTTCTCAGACTTATTCTATTAGTTTTTATACTAGATCTCCTTACACAAATGATATATATATATATATATATACATATATATTTTCTTTCCATTGTGTTCCGTTTCAATGTCAATTATCCGGTAACTCGAAAAATGATATTAACTTGATAACTTGAATCATAAAATAAAGGCAAGCCTCCGCTTGTATCCCTTGGGTTTACCGTTTGAAAATGGGTGTAACCAAAATAAAACTGAAACCCTGAGAATAAAATTAAAATTCTGTTTAGTTTCCGAAAAAAAAGTTGGTTTGTGTTTAAACCAAATTTCTTTCAGAGTACTTATAGTTCTGCTGCTCTCTAAGCAAATTTCAACTTAATATTTTCATATATTAACTTTGGTGGATATTAATATTTCTGCCAAAAATTCCTGATGAAAGTATATAATCCTTTAGTCTAACCATTTTTTCGCACTATACTCAAAATTTGCAATAATCTATTCAATTTTGGATATACAATCCCATACCATGATCCACCCCCCATATAATAGAAGACCGACATTCATAACAACCTTTATATAAATTTGGACACAAGGCCGGTCTAACTTTTTTAAAAGCTTGTAATGCCATATACTCAAATAAAAATTTATGCTCATATTTTTCATATAAATATTTTTATAGTACCCTAAATACAACTAAAACTATTGTATAAAATCAGAATGCCCTAAGCGGTCGGTTCCTTTGCCTATGCCTCGGGCCTGCTCGGACTTCATCCAGATTCTGGAACCATATAATTTTTACAACCATTTGTTACTTGCTGGCATCTAATAGTACTTACATCATTGTCCTCCAATTGATCACCTAAATTTGGACACTTATTCACAAAACATGAACCATAAATTTGTTTATCCCGATTCCAGAGTAAACCAAAAATCTTGAAAGTTCTGTAGTCCTTCATGCTCTAATCGACATGGCCAAATTAAATCTCAGGGCAGTGCCCTCCTTAAATCCCCAGTTATAATCGTTAGGATTCCACTCTAGTTTGACCTTAGCACCATTAAACTTCTTCCGCGTACATGTCCCCTGTATTACCTCAAAGTAGAAACCATTATCAGTAACAAATACCATACATACATGCTTATCTGATTCGATGACCATCCTCCCAATAAGAATAACAAAAACAAACAAGAAATGTATATACTATATAGACACCAAGACCATTCCTTAATATAACCATTCTCCATAGACCTACCGAGCCAATTTTTAAAACCCCTTCGACGCTGGATATAGCCACATTACTGCAGCAGTTATCCACAAAACAATAAGAATCTTTGAAATTCCTCCTCGTGTATGTCCCTCTTTGCCCAGACTTCCTCTATGTAAAACCAGACTTCCTCTATGTTAAACCACGCACCATACCAATATTTAAAGAAGGGACTAATATAGACTGTTTCACTCTGTCCATCAAAACAATCCTCAAATTAAATACCCACATCACTACCAACCTATATGACCTATCCCGCTAGAACCATCCCTCTGCGTACTCAGAACCCACCCCCATCAGAATTATAACTTACCCAAGTCTCAATCCCAACTCTTTCCATCATCCTGCAAGAACAACGTAGAGACCTCCACACCACAGTGGACTAACCTATCACATACTATAGTATTTTCTTCTGAAGAACCATAACATATATAACATAGGCTTAAATCCTTTTCTTCTAAATAATCGTCATATTTCTAACTTAGCCACATTTTCCAGCATCTCATATAAACTTTTACTACCATCCGATCAAACTAGGCATCTGTCGCTAAAGATCACTATATGAACCCCTGCACATAAACCATAACCATCATGTAAAGATGTAAAGGACAAGAAATATATATATCAATACCCCATAAAGTGGACATCACAGTCCCTATATCAAGCTTAAGCTACGTAATCTAGGTGTGTCAGCTTCTGCCAAGGTTAATAACTATTACTCTTTTCTAATGGCCATTTAACTCCTATGACAGTGTACCTACGTCTGTATTTCTTGATAAATTTTATCAGAATACATCAATATATATGTATGTGTGTAACAGTTCTCTCTCTTTATATCTCTGCAAAAAATATATAGTAATTGGCAAAAACAAAGTTCTATGTTTCTCTTTCTTCTCATTCGGAAAACAAAATCGTAAAAGCCGTTCAGAGCTCTAGGAGCTTCTTCAACCCTTCTCCAAGGAACAGTTCCTCGATCTCATCCGTTTCGCTTCGCAGATCGGATCCTCCATCTACTCCGCCGTGGTTGAATGGGTTCTCTCTTCTCTATCTTGTAAAGATCTGCTCTTTTTTCTGGGTTCTAATCTATGATTCTTGTTAGATCCAAAAGGCTTACTTTATCTGTGCAATCTACTAAGGAGATCTGTGTAACCCCAAAGAAAAAAACTTCATCTTTTGCATTAAAAAAAGTTTTGATTCTATTTATGTTGATTCTGTTTCAATTGATTGTGACTTAGAATTTCTGTTCAATTCCATAGCAGCCCATATTCCTTCTATGTACATTCTTCTAACTCTTTTTGATGGAAAATATGGTTTTTGTGCTTATTGGTGCATATTTAGTAAGAAACGTCATGATTTTTGAGAAACAAGCTAGCTTAAATTTATGCTATTGTTTTGTTTGATGAGTACATAATGGCTGCTGGATATCAATCTTTGGAACCATCAATCAACTGCCCAGCCCCCAAACCTCCACAAAAGCACCACCGCAAAGTATGTGTATGCTGGAATCAGAGGAGCAGCATGTGTGAACTTCTTCGGACAGTGACTAGGAGCAGCATGTGTGAACTTCTTGGTGATTCTTGACGATCAAACGCTATCAGCATAGTTATGCTTAAAGTGGTAGACTGTTAACATATTAAATAGCCTAAAAATTCAATGTTACTATTAACAATTATAATAGCATATAACCATTTATCTGTTCATGTATCATTGAATAAGTTTGTAGCATTGTTAGCATGTTTTGTGACATTGTTAGCATGCTAACATATCTAGTAACATATAACATTCTTTAAATCTGTACCATTTTCAAACGATGTCTAATAAAATAATTAGTTCGACTTAGACATTTTTATCCAGCTAACAATTGAAGTTGCTGCGAATTATTGGGAAAGTAATATTACGTTTAGCTGAATATGTGAACTTTAATCCATACACCATAAGCTTGGTATCACTTCCTCTTTTCTCATTGCACACCTAATATTTTTGTTGTTAGCTAAACATCAAATTTATCTGGCCAACAATTTTCAAGTATTTGTGGACAAGATAATATTATGTTTACCAGAACAAGTAAAGTTTTGTCTGGAACTTCTAGTTATATAATCAGCTGAGTTTTAACTCAAATGAAACTCACCTAGTCAACTCAGTAAAACAATTTTCTGAACAAATCCATCATTTTTATATTGTTAATTCATCATTTCCTGGTACAGTTCATAAAAAAATTCTTAGATTAAGTGAAAATTTATCTTGAACGACTTACAAAGAAAAAGCAATTCTGATTTATAGTGGAAGTAGCAAGATTGGCGATGTTATCATCTTCCTCGTCCGTGACAACGCGTCTCGAATCATCCTGCACTTACCATACAGAATTGTACGCTAAAATCAAAAAAAGTTTTGTAATGTATAAACGAGAGAAAGAAAGAGACAAAATCAAATAAAAAATTAAGAAAAATTACTTAAGAAAGAGAAACAATATATAATATAACATAAGCTATAAAGTATATATAAAAAGAGATTTTAACCTATTTTTCTCTCCATTTTTTATTGTTTTTTCTATTTGCAAATTACCAACCTAGTTGGTATTTTATGTGCAAATCGATCCTAAATCTATCTATATAAAGTAGAAGTTTCCCTAAATATGGTGACCTCTCATGTCATGGTTTCTGATTTAAACACGTCTATGTGTGAATCTTCATATCTTACTCCTAGATTTGGATGGATTTTGTGTTGCGCGGGGTGGGGAGGGGGGAGTGGTTAATCCCCATTTAAAATTTTCCTATTAGTTTCAGAATTATCTTCAGCTGCAATCCGTTTTATTTATTCTTTTAGAACACCATCGACATCACCTGAGCTGTGGAGAGAACGCCTGGGCAAGCGACCAGCACTAACCTTCTTAACTCACCGTCAAACCCACCGATTTGGACACCACAACCAAGACGGAGCACCGAGCGACCCCACTTGTAACGGCCCGGTTCCTGGTCCGTAAAATTTCCCAAAGAATATGGGCTTTTCTACGGCCCATTTGGCAAAACCTAGGGTTTCCCTTCCCTTTTCCTATAAAAAGAGATGCAGTCTCCCTTTTTGCCTCATCACAAATCTGAAGCTAAGCTCTGCAGAGAATTCCCGGAGGCCGAAAACCCTAGCCGTCGAGCTCTCTCCCCTTCTATCCTGCGCCGCCTCTCTCTCTTCTC
>NW_013617455.1:9648-10062 GCF_000695525.1 Brassica oleracea var. oleracea | reverse complement strand
TGTGTGGTGATTACAGGGTCAGTAAACAATGATTTTGAGCCTTGAAAAATTAACGGACCGACCGTTGGAACAGGATGAAGCCGACGGGACGAGTGAGCCGGCGTGGGTGGCCCATTAGCCGTGGGCGGTCGGGACGTTATAAGTGGTATCAGAGCTGGTTAGCCATTTCGGTTCTGACCCAAGAGGCGTCTTGAGACCTGTCGTGGAATGCAACGAGGACGTTGCGTTCTTTGAGAGGGGTGAATTGTAACATCCCGAGTTGTGATATGTGAAAAGGCTTAAGAGAATTGGTTTGGCTACCTATGTCACCAGAGTTGACTTACCTTTTCCGGAGCACATCCTGAAAGAACTCCAGAGTTAAGCGTGCTTGTGCTGGAGTAGTGGAAGGATGGGTGACCTATCGGGAAGTGCTTC
>NW_013617455.1:8434-9026 GCF_000695525.1 Brassica oleracea var. oleracea | reverse complement strand
AAAAAAAAAAAAAAAAATTTAAATTTATTATTTCGTTATTACTAAGTGTTTTCGGATTGTGAAAGATTATTTGAAAATCCCACTATATCCATACTTCTATTATGGTTCTGATTGAAATTTTATTGCAGGATGTTTTCGCTTGACCATTACGAGTGGAGGATGCCGCGTATGCACTACGGACGGAGGAACACCAGGGAGTATGCCCAAAGGCGTCACTATGACATGGAGGGTAACTTGGTGCTACCCATGTTTCCGGATCCTGAAGAGCAGTACAGGGAGTTTCCATTCAGGTACCCGCACGAGCAGACTGTGAGGCATAAGGTGTTGATGCCACATTTCCAGAGGATGGCTATGGAGGAACGTCTACTGCAGGGCGATGCGAGGTTCCGGCTTGCAACCGAAGAGGGGCCCCCGAGGAAGCGTGGCCGTCCATGCAAGCCGCCAAGTGCAGCAGGGAGACCTCCAAGGGTGTTCACCGGGAAGTGCCAGTGTGGAGTGCTGATCAAGAATGCTCAGGAGGACCGATCAGTCGCTGGATACACCGAGGACTTCATCAACCAAGCCAAGCTGTGCAAACCAAAGAATGCAGAGA
>NW_013617455.1:0-6047 GCF_000695525.1 Brassica oleracea var. oleracea | reverse complement strand
GAGTCGGACTGGTATGATGAGTCGGTTAAGCCTAGGGTTTGACGTGTGTGGCAATGAGTGAGATCATTGTATTGATTGATCACTAGGTTGTTAGAAATGAATGGAAGTGAATGTGGAAAATCAATAGATGACGTTAGGAAATGATAAAATGCATTAACTGATTGTAGTGGCTAGTCAGTCCTAGTTCCCGCATAGAGTAGTATAGAGTGTCATGCGGGCAGGCTGGGCTAGAACCACTTCACTGAGTAACTTGTTACTCACCCCTCCATTTCCATTTTTCCCTGTGCGCAGGACTGTAAGTAGAAGTATATGGATGTGGGTGTGACGGTATTTCAAAGAAGGTTATGCGCTCGTCTCTCGGGACCAGTAACGGGACACGTAGGGTTGGCTAAATGAGTAGACACGTGTCCATAACGCCCCTTCGATAACCCCGGTCGGACGCCGGGGGATCGGACTGTTACACCACTCCTCAGGATCTCGAAACCAAAACTCCTCCACACCTTCCCCGCCATCCTCGAATGGGATCCTCACCTGGAAGGAGAAATGCGGTCTCCCGCTTCTGTGTGATGACCGTCGCTCGTCGCTCCCCTGTAGCTCGCCGGATCCTCCCCTCCTTGTTGTGGTGGTTTTTGCTTTAGTTTTTTGTTTTTGTTTTCGTGGAAACCATTTTTTATCCAATCAATCAGTTTTAGGTTTTAGTTTTTGTTTTTGTAAAAACTATTTGAGTTGCCAATCAAGATTTTCAATAAATAGATTTCTTAAAATTTAGGGAAATTAGTTTTTGAAAAGTTTAGAAGTCGATTGTTTGTGGTTTTTGAATTGATTTTTGGTTTTAGTTTTTCCAAAAACTAATTTCAAGCCATTCAAGATTTTGCCAAATTAGTTTCCCTGTAAAATAGGGAATCTGATCTTTGAGTCTCCTATGCAATTAAAAGGAAAAACCAGAATCTGTGTTTTTGGAGTTTTCTCTATCAAACCTACGGCAACTGTTTTAAAAGTAACTATATTTTGACCCGCGTTTTCAAAGCGCGAGTTTATTATTTTTTTCTTTTTCAATTGACAAATATTTAGTAAATATCATATTTTTATATATATTTGTGTTTTATTTTATAAAAGACTCGCGGGTTTATTTTCCTTTTTTTTTTCAAATGACAAATATTTAGTAAATGTCATATTTTCATATATTTGTGTTTTATTTTATAAAAGACTTATACTTTTTATCTTTATTTATCGTATTTCATTTTAAATGACTATTTATGTTTAAAAAATTAAACTTTATTTCTTTAATGAATTAAATTGGTATAGCTCTAATAAATTAATTTTATTATGTGGTTAATATTTTAATAAAAAAAATTATATGCTTTTCAATGAAAAAATTCAATTTTTTATGAATGCTTAAATTATACTAAGAAAAGAAAAAAGTAATAATTAAGAATGGTTGAAAAAAAATTATTTGAACTTGGACTCAACGGCCCAAAGGAAAAAAATATGTGAGAATTGGATCTGATTTCTTAATCGGCCCAAATGGCCAAAGAGAGATCTGATGTGGGCTGGATCCGAAAAAATGACCCAATATAGATGTGTTATTAATATTACTTGATTGCCCTTAATGAAACATGCAATGTTAGTATAGAAAAGGGCAGACTAAGGTAAAAAGGACAATAAGATCCTGCTTTAATAGTATAGATTTGTTAATGTTTTTGTTTTTTTTGTTTTGTTAATAATTCAGGTACAATATATCTATATTTATTCAACACATTATTTTATGTTTTTTTTGTTAATAATTCAGGTACAATATATCTATATTTATTCAACACATTATTAATACTGATATTTCTTACGTGAAGATATGCCTCCTTGATAAACAAATATTTCTTTTTATTTGTAAGAGCCACATTTATTTAACAAAAAGACATGAAAACAAATCTTATAAATAATAATATTCTTTAAAACTAATTTATTCAATTATAATAAAATTAATAATTATAACTAATAAATTTGGTTAAATTTATATAAAATTTTTAATACAAAATATTAATTAAGACATTATAGTGTACATCAAAGGTTATGAGAAGTATTTATTTATTTACTAAATAAATATTTATAATTGACTGATTATCTAGTTTAGTTGAATAATTAATGTATGCTATTAATATTAAAGAGAAAAATACGATGGAACGATAGTAGGTTCATATATGTTTTGAAATATATTAAAATGAAATGCAAAAGTTAAATTGGTTTATTGGTCCTTTGGAAAATAAGAATTAGAAATAAAAATATAAACACATTTTATTTAGTTTTTTTGAGTTAAAATATATTATGTAAATATAAACTTAAATATATTAAAAAAAAAAAAAAAAAAACTTAAATATATTTAAAATACAGCCATTAATTTTTATAATATTTTGGTTTCTTGTTTTTATTTTTATTTTAAACTAAATTTATATTAGTTTACTTTTAGTGATACTTATGATATTTTTATTTTATTTTTTTCCTGGAAAATATTTTATCATTAATTATTTATTTTAATCTAAAAACAAAAACCAAAATCTAGTCACAAATCAAGTTTTTCAAAAAAACCAAAATCTACAGCAAAATCAAAAACCAAACACTAAAACCAAAATCTAAAAACTAAAATAAAAAAAACTAAAAACCAAAAACTACAATATAAAAACCAAATAAACAATCATCACCTTAACCAATTTATAAAGAAAAACCAAAAACCAATTTTTGAGAGCTTTTATGAAGAAAAACGAATTTTGTTTTTTTCTTGAAGAAACTACTATTTTAATTAATAAATAATATTTCATAAAATAAAATTATCATAAAATATTTTGTACATTAGATATCATTTAAATAATAGTGTGAAATATTTTAATTTGTGTTTCATATCTGTAAATAAATTTATATATTTATAAATAATATTATTTAATTTTAAAACTTAGCTATTAGTTTCTATAAATAAAACAATTGAATTATTTTAATAATTATTAGTCACATTAAAAATGAAGAATATTATAAAACATAATATGTTCTATTAATACAATATTTTGTATAATCCTGAAATATAAAAATTGCCATTCAACTTTAAGAAAATATAAATAATTTATATAAAAAAAAATTATAATTAGTTTCAAAATTTCTTGTATTTTTATTTTTGTATAATTTATAATATTTATATAAGAAAAACTATTGCTATTCAAGTTTTAAAAATTAAAAATAATTTATATAATAAAAATTTCTAAGTAGTTTCAAAATTTAGTATTTTTTATTTTTGTGAAATTTATATATATTTTATGATTTATATTTTATATAATATTTTTTCATAAGAATATAATAATTAAAATATGTTATTTTATTTTATTTTAAAATAATAATCACGGTATTTTGATAAATTTTAATTGTAAAATCTAAATATTTTTTGCCATTTTGTTGTATTATTTTAAAGTAATATATTAATTAATTTTTGAAAATAAAAAAATACAGGAAAACCAAAACCAAAAACCAAAATCAAAATCTAAAAACCAAAAACCAAAATCAAAATCTAAAAACCAAAAACCAAAAACCAAAAGCTGAAAACTAAAACCCAAAATCTAAAAACCAAAAACTAAAATCTAAAAACCAAAAACTAAAACAAAAACTACCGAACAATCATCACCTTAAAGAGACATGCACCTCACTAACACGTGACGTTGCGAAGTAAACAAGAAAATCGAAGAAACCTCTCTCACAAGTCACAATTCAAAATCCAGTTCTAATATGAACGGATTAGGAGCATCTCCCATAGGTCTGGAACTTCCTCTCAACCTATTCTACACATAATCACTCTTGATTTCAGTTCAGAAAATATTGATGTATATGTTTTAGTTTGCCCTAAATTTCTTTTGTCCATGGAGTAAATTACTTTGGATATATATATATATAAAGGCCACACCTTTAGATCTCTAGCTTACGATGACTTCGACCTTTTCTAATTTCCCAACATTTGTTGATAATTGACCTATTTATATTGTGTTGCAGAGAATTTCATGGTAACATGAATTTGTTGCACAAGATCAAAGTGATTCTCTTCAGACTAATCATAAGTACATCCCTTATTCGACAAGTGATATTACTTTTGGTTGGCCTTGCAATTTTCAGTATCTCTTTTTCCTCTCAGTTTTCTTGAATGCTTAAACCTCAAAGAAAAGGTTGATATATACACCATAACCAAGAGAAGGTGCAAATCAAAGCATGGAGTGACTGGACTCTAGGGGATCGGACAGTAATGTGCTATGTAGAGCTGTTCTATCGACAAGAGACAGTGAACATCAGTGAAATCAAACTAAGTAGTCAGTTTTGGATTATTGGAAGGGTAAGTGGTCTTTTATGTTTAGTAAATTGACCACCTGAATCTAGAGATAGAGATGATTGAACATTGATGAATATGATTCATGCAACTCTCTATTCTGTTATAGTTTCTCTTATTTACTGCTCCAAGTCCCACATTATACATGAGTTTAATAGCAAAGCTCTGCATTCATGGAGAATGTTATAATATGAAACAATATATTTTGCTGATTATCCAAATTTCTTAAAATTGATTTAACAAAGGAATGGAGAGACTGGGATGAAGAGGTGATACTGCAGATTCAACAGCGTGCAACATTTTTCAATAACAGGTTAGATTACATCGTAGCTCTACTTTGTTCTCAATACTAAATGAAAGGTTTTCAACAGCGCAGTAGCTAATGCGTGGAAAACTGGTTTGGCTACAACGGTTTTAAGCAGTTGACTTTCGTTTTTTTTTTGTGTTCTTCGGTTAGAGAAAATTATCAGTTTGGGGATCTCCTAAAGAATTACAATTTTGACAGCCATTGCAAATTAGTAGACATTAATTGACTACCAAAAATCAGATGTATTTGAGAATAGGCACTACTGACGGAGGCTCAAAGTAAACATTTAATTGAGTTTCTGCAAGATGCTTTATGAGAGGAGCTCAGGTTTGAAAGAGATGAAGGGAGAGCAACGTTTGTGACTTGATGGAAAATGTGTGCTTGATGGGAAGGCATTGTTTTTAGTTAAATTATAATTATTTGTTCATTGTCAGTGTCTGCGGACTGCGGATTACTAATAATGTTTATAATGAACACTGAAGGTTAGGAGGAGCACAACACAAACCATAAACATTCTAGGAAACTACGACGATACTTTAAATGAGTTTCACTTATGTTAATGTACAAAGACGCTCAAAATATTTTCATTTCATAAAAAGAGAGACTTATAATTCATACAAGCACCAAACAAAAAATCTAAAGGTTAAGAGCATAACACAACAAAAACATTCATCAGGCTAACCTACTATGACAACCTACTGCTAATGTGTTTGAGCTAAGTTGACCGACTGGAAATTCCAACATAGATAATATGATAATGCTCAAATTAAACCTAGAGCTACTTTTACTCTCTCAAATAAGAAGTTACGATGTATTGCTTAGGGATCGAATCCACAAAAACTCTAATATTACACAAAAGATTTATTATTTTCGAAGTAAATCTAGACAGAAATTAAATGATGTTAAACAGTAAATGAATGCATAACGTCAAATTCTCTCTGACACAGTTTCCAATGCAAAACCCTTGGAGACTTCCCTGCCGCACTTCCGGCATGAATCCGGCCAGCCTTACCACTGGTGAAGATCCCCCTCCCCTGCTCCTCCCTCCTGACCCTCCTGATCCAACCTCATCTCTTTCCCCTGTCCAATTTCCTCCATTAGGTACCAAACCCCCAAAACTTCCTCTTCCTCCAAAAACCTTATCCTCTCCCAAATCTGGGAATCCTGCTCCAACTACTGAAACCTTGTTGTCTCAGTCAATCTTGACTCGGCCTTTAGAAATTTTGTCTAAGTCTGTAACTTCTACTACTCCTTCACCTACTGTTGGAGTTGAAAACACTGGTCCAAATTTGGAACCAATGGCTACTGTTACTAGTGAATCTCTTGTCCCTTCTTCACTAGAAACTGAAACCTTGACTGATAAAACACTAAACTCTCAAAACCCTAATCCTA
>NW_013617454.1:100492-101387 GCF_000695525.1 Brassica oleracea var. oleracea | reverse complement strand
CACTTCACATAGGACTTAAAAATAGACTGCAAGTATGTTATGAAGTTGTTATGAAGTTAAGAGGCATTGTAACATCCAGGGCCCGGCCCAAAAGGAGACTCAAGTGCTAGAGGCCCAAAAATAAAAAATTCTAGACATAGCCCCTCTCATTTCTTATAAAAGGAAAAGTTTCCCTAGGGTTCAGCCACAAGAGAGATAGCAAGCGAAGCCCTTCCCGAGCAGAACCCCGCCGCCGCCTCTAGCCGCCGCCGCTCCGCCTCCGACGTAGCCAGCCGCCAGCCACCCGCGAAGCCCTAGCCGCCGCAACCGAGCCCCTAGCCGCCGCCTCCTTAATTCGGTTTCGTGCAAGCAACTGAGATCTGAACCATAAGGTAAGACTGTGATCTCTAGCTATAAGTCATTGGGAATGCCAGATCCTAAACCCATCTCTCTGTTGTGTGAATCCTACTCTTAAACCAGATCTCGAGAAGTGACCGATTCCCCAATCTAGATCCAGATCTACTACTGCAAAAAGCTAAGGTGAGGACTTGGTTGTGAACTTGCCTCATGTTGAGTAACCAATGGGACTTAGTCCTTTGTTAATCAGATCTAGGACTTGTGTGTATGTGTGATGTGATATGTGATTGATCTTCTTGTTTAAATGATAGTATGTGTGAAGTGATGAAGTCGTAGGCATGTTAGGGTGGTCAAGAAAGTGATGATAAGATGTTGAGACGTGATGTGAATGATGTGTGAATGATGTTAAGGATAAGTATGAGTTAAGGGAAATCATATAGAGTCTAGAGGGAGTACGTGGGGTAGTAGTTCTACGCTAGGCATCCATAGGAGCTTTGGTGGAATCCACAATAATATGGAGGCACCCATAGCAGCTGTGGTAGAATCCACAAGAATATGG
>NW_013617454.1:97014-99106 GCF_000695525.1 Brassica oleracea var. oleracea | reverse complement strand
TGTGCGGGCCACTACATGAGTGATCATGACTTAATCCGCCGGTTCCTCAAAGGAATGAGGGTAGAACTGAGGAACAGCTGCAACGTGCGGGACTACCGTGATGTCCATGAACTGATCGAGAAAGCCGCAGAACAAGAATCGGGGCTCGAGGAGGAGCGGAGGCAGAACCAGACCTCCCAGAACCGGGGTGCCAAACGTCCCCGGGATGCACTGCCCGCAGCCGAGCCTGCCCCGACAAGGCCCCCATGCGAAAGGTGTGGACGATACCATGTAGGGGAGTGCAGGGCGGGAGCATGCTACAACTGCGGCGAATGCGGCCGTATGGCGAGGGAATGCCCGAAGGAGAAACGAGCCCATCGCAGACGCTGTTACCGCTGCGGTCAGGAGGGACATCTGTCGTGGGATCGCCCAACACTACAAGGAGAGAATGCGGGAGGGGCGCAACCCCAACAACAGAGAAAACAAGCCGCAAGGCCAAGAGCGTACGCCGTCGAGGGTCGCGAAAGAGCCGAACCAATCGCGGGTATGTCCTTGATTTGACGCTACGATTATGTTTTATGAAAAAAACTGTTAGTTGTCGCATAGCTTAGCGTTAGTGTTGTGTAGGGTCTGTCGCGGTCGGGGGAGTGATGGCATTCACTCTCTTCGACACTAGGGTAACTCACAGTTTTGGAAGCCCTAAACTTACACGTGAGTGGAACTTTAGGGGAACTTCAACACCATGGTGACGGGAGCCGAGACTGCAGGGACTAGAGTATGCAGATGTGTTCGAACCACTACGCGGGCCCCCACCTCATCGAAATAATGCCTTTACGATTGAGCTAGAACCTGGAACCGCCCCGGTCTCCAGGGCCCCCTACCGATTGGCACCGACAGAGATGACCGAACTTAAGAAACAACTGGAAGAACTAGTGGACAAAGGATTTATACGCCCGAGTAGCTCGCCCGGGGGGCGCCCGTGCTCTTTGTCAAGAAGAAGGATGGGAGCCTTCGACTGTGCATCGACTACCGGGGATTAAACAAGGTGACCGTTAAAAATAAGTACCCCCTACCCCGTATAGACGAACTCATGGATCAGCTGGAGGGGGCCACATGGTTTTCAAAGATCGACCTTGCTTCGGGTTATCACCAAATTCCTATTCACGAAGGGGATATTAGGAAGACGGCTTTCCGTACCTGGTACGGACACTACGAATGCGAAGTAATGCCCTTTGGGCTGACGAATGCGCCGGCAGCTTTCATGGGATTAATGAACGACATCTTCATAGATTATCTGGATCAATACGTGATTGTCTTCATCGACGATATCTTAATTTATTCCAAGAGCCGGGAGGACCACGGACGCCATTTGAGTATAGTGCTGGACAAGTTAAGGGAGCAGGGGTTATATGCTAAGCTTAGCAAGTGTAGTTTCTGGCAACGTAAGATCGGGTTCCTAGGGCATGTGATTTCCGAGGCAGGGATAGCGGTGGATCCCGAGAAGATCACCACAATCACAAAATGGCCAACACCAGGTAACGCTACCGAAGTTCGAAGTTTCCTCGGATTGGCAGGATACTACCGTAAGTTCGTTTTAGGGTTCGCCACAACAGCCAGACCACTCACCCGCCTTACGGGTAAGGAGGTTGGGTTCGAATGGACAGAGGCTTGCGAGGAGGGATTCAAACAACTAAACGGGATGCTGACTAGAGCCCCAGTACTAGTTCTACCTAAACCAGGGGTGCCATTTGTGGTCTACACCGACGCCTCCGGGGTTGGAGTGGGATGCGTACTCATGCAGAAGGGAAGGGTGATCGCCTACGCGTCCTCACAGCTGCGGAAACATGAGACTAACTACCCAACACATGACCTAGAGTTAGCAACGGTGGTATTCGCCCTTAAAATCTGGAGATCGTACCTATACGGAGAAAAGGTGCAAATTTTCACGGATCACCAGAGTTTGAAATACGTGTTCACCCAAGGAGACTTGAATCTACGGCAACGCAGGTGGATGGAGCTGCTAGCAGATTACGACCTGGTCATCGATTACCACCCCGGGAAGGAAAATCTGGTGGCAGATGCCTTAAGCCGAAGGAAATCGGATGTTTCCTGA
>NW_013617454.1:83139-95871 GCF_000695525.1 Brassica oleracea var. oleracea | reverse complement strand
AAATGAGGACCTTCCGAGGGAGTGACCCAAACCGGAAGTTGAAAAAGTTGAGACCCAGGTACATGGGCCCATATGTGATAAAGGAGAGGATCGGCGCAGTCGCGTACCGGCTGGTACTACCGCCGGAATTATCGGATTTCCATGACGTGTTCCACATCTCCGTGCTACGGAAGGTTATACGATAGCCCGAGCTGATCCTGCCGCATCCGCCTACATATGTGCAACGTAACTTGACATTGGTTAGCAAGCCAGTAAAGATTGTGGAGGAAAAGGAAGTGGATAACCGTGGACGGAAAGAAAAGATGGTGCTCGTACGCTGGGAGAGGGATGGTATTCACGAGGATGTGTGGGAACATGAGTCGCACTTGAAGGCTAACTACCCCGGGATATTTGGAAACGCGGAACGAAATCGGGCTGAGGTTCAGAATTTGTTCCCCTAGGGTTCAGCCACAAGAGGTACAGCAAGCGAAGCCCTGCCCGAGCAGAACCCCGCCACCGAAGCCAGCCGCCAGCCGCCCGCGAAGCCCTAGCCGCCGCAACCGAGCCCCTAGCCGCCGCCTCCATGATTCGGTTTCGTGCAAGCAACTGAGATCTGAACCATAAGGTAAAACTGTGATCTCTAGCTATAAGTCATTGGGAATGACAGATCCTAAACCCATCTCTCTCTTGTGTGAATCCTACTCTTAAACAAGATCTCGAGAAGTGACTGATTCCCCAATCTAGATCCAAATCTACTACTACAAAAAGCTAAGGTGAGGACTTGGTTGTGAACTTGCCTCATGTTGAGTAACCAATGGGACTTAGTCCTTTGTTAATCAGATCTAGGACTTGTGTGTATGTGTGATGTGATATGTGATTGATCTTCTTGTTTAAATGATAGTATGTGTGAAGTGATAAAGTCGTAGGCATGATAGGGTGGTCAAGAAAGTGATGATAAGATGTTAAGACGTGATGTGAATGATAAGTGAATGATGTTAAGGATAAGTATGAGTTAAGGGAAATCATATAGAGTCTAGAGGGAGTACGTGGGGTAGTAGTTCTACGCTAGGCATACATAGAAGTTGTGGTGGAATCCACAAGAATATAGAGGCACCCATAGGAGCTGTGGTGGAATCCACAAGAATATGGGGTAGAAGTCTAGCGAGAGCTACCCACGGAGAAAAGAGAAAAGATGAGCCAGCCGCGAGAGGCGGGATATAAAAACGTGCATTATAGAGGCCTTAGTTCATGGTCGGGCATTTGGGTTTTTGTACAATAGATCTTATTAGCTCATGACTTGTGATTGTTTGCTCTTCCTGAGTTGAGATCGTGGGTTCCTGGAACCCGCCCTCACTGAATATTCCGTACTCACCCCTCTTCTTACAGGTATGGCCGAGAGGGAGCGGGAGTAGATGTTCGTATGGTAAGTTTTCATTTGACATTTATTCTTCAGTGGAGTTCGGATTTATGTAAGACTATTTGAGTTTTAATAAGAGTTTTGGACGAAAAGAATTGGGTTATGGTATTTGACGAAGATCATCGGGCCAGGGCCGTTACAGGCATGATGGCAACCAAATAAATACATTTCTTGCTACTTATACACAACTAATTTATCGAAGTTACTTAAATTTGTTGAGGACCAGGTCGTACATGCTTCAGATCTCTGGAAGTAAAAGATTACAAACTGATATGATGCGTTTGTAGTGTTTCAGTAGTATTAGATTAAATTTCTCCCTGGTAATACTTTTGTAGGCCCATATAGTAGATCTTCGTACAATTCCTGAAGCATTGCCATATTTTGTCACACCTAAAACCGTTGAAGAGAACTCAGCTCTGTTGCGGCAGCTGTTGTGTGTTATGTTACTTGACTAAATCGTGAAAATTTGCATATCTCCAGGGGCTTGATGTTATGTGTTATGTTACTTGACTAAATCGTTCTTCTCACTGGTTTTAAAAGGGTAGCTCATTTTTTAAGACGTTTTTTTTGGTAACAAAGGCTGGTTGAAGGGTATCTTCGTAGAGCTGCCCAAAGAAGTTACACATTTGCTAATATCCTCTCTTGGCATTTGCAGGCGAGTTTAATTTCGTCGTGTTTATGAATATTTGAATTTTCTTGGAACCTATAGACCCTTTTTTTTGGTAAATTCATTTTACTTTGTTTTATATAATGCTAGGGGAAATTGTCATTTAAATCACTAACTTTCAAATTTGGTTGAAAAAGATAGAATTTCACTTGAACCATTTATTTTTTTTAACGTCTGATTAATTATGCTATTACAACATTGATAAATATTATATAGATGATTCGTATAACGGTAATTCTACCAAAGAATACACGTCTGACTGCATCATTCCGAGCCGCCCTATGAGATCATGTTCGATGATAAGGTCTGCACCATGCTGAAGACCTACCCTCTTGTAACTATTTTTTTCCATAATCTCATAATTTGCGGTTTTTGAAATTTGAACCCAGAAATTTTGGTGTAGAAGCATTAATGAACATTTACTCAAACCACTGGACTAATGGGGCAGTGGTTTCCACCACTTGAACCATTTAAAGCACTAATTTAGTTTGAATAGTCATTTTAAACCTCAACTCAATTTGACTAAATCAAATCAAAGACGACGTTAATTTGTATAACGGATTGATTAGACGGAGTTAATCGCCGTATCTAATCTCTCTTAAGTCCAAGACGTCGTTTTGAAATTTTTTTACAATTGTATCTGAAAGTAATTGAACCCGTAACCAAAGCTAAACTCGTTGTAAACCCGAACCACTTCCAATTTTGTTAACTTGAAAATTTACCAATAGATATAATTATTAAACCCTTGACTACCTTTCACTCTTCTATTTTACTCAATTTCGGCATCCTTTTTTCGACCAAATTTGAAACTTAGTGATTTAAATGATAATTTTCCAATGTTTGGGTGAGTGTTCAGGAAATATTGAAAGATGGTGCTTCCGTGAAGGTTTGTCCTCTATTAAGCCTTTTGTACTTCTTGGTGTCAACGACTTTAGAGTGGAATCTTTACCGTATTATTGTTTGGCTAATATAGTGATTATGCAACTGATGAGATTTGAATCTTTCACAACATGCAAATCATTCCAATATATTTTCCAAATTGGTTTCATATAGTCTACAGTTCTGCGTTTTCCAATATATTTCCAAATATTTTGGAGATAGCAGTGATAATACTAACTCACTAAACATGAAAAGGCTACTAGCATGTTCATGTATATATAATTTCGGAAAAATGTCTACAGCTTTGTATTGTCGGCTGTAACACTTTGTGTTCATGCGGGTGTCTCTGTTATATTTTAGAATGAATCATTCCAAGCAATCTTGTCAGAGGTTCGACAGCGTATCATTGATGCTCTCTCTCTCAAGGCCTTGGACTTGTTCAATAGAGAGTTTGACTTCTTTGAAAAGGTTACATCTATTTCTGGGGCATTATTTCCTCTTCCAAAGGAAGAACGAAGAGCTGGTATAAGAAGGTAGCATTCTAATAGTTAGTTTTCATAACTGGACACTATTGGTACAAATGAATCTTCCTGTTAAGTTGTTTACATGCAAGATAATCTATGATATGAGAAGGTTATGCAATCGATAATATATTTTGTGTGTGTGTTATTGATTCATGACCATAAAGTCTTGTTTATATACAAGCTAGAGAATCCTAAACATATCGACAATAGAAAAACTAAATACAATCGAGATAAGGATAAGCTAATAGATAAGTCTAAACTAGATATATCGAAGTATATCGTAATACCCCCCTCGGGTCATTGGGCGATCGTGCCGAATGCCAAAGTCGAGAAGAAGTCCTTTTACGCATTTAAATTATTTTACCAGTTCAGTCATCGCCCTGTATTCGACTTCGGTAGAGGAAAGGGCGACTGTGTCTTGTTTCTGAGTTTTCCAAGAGATAACAGAAGAGCCAATTTGAACGATCCATCCCGTCAAAGATCGTCGAGTTAACGGACAGCCTTCCCAGTCAGAATCAGACCAGCCGGTAAGGTGTATAGGAGGAGCCGCGCGGAGCAATATTCCTTGTCCAAGTGTACCCTTTAGATAGCGAATAACGTGTAGTGCAGCCTCCCAATGAGCTTCTTGTGGTTGCTGCATAAACTGAGTCAGTATATGAATGGAATATGCTAAATCAGGACGTGCTGCTCCTAAATAAACTAGTCGTCTGACAAGTCTTCGGTATCTGGCAAGATCGGGCAGAGGAGATGACTTTGTTAAAGCAAGCCCGTGTTTCTGATCCATAGGGAAACTGGCAGGCTTACATCCAAGCAGGCCGACTTCAGTGATGACCTCAGTGCAGTACTTGCGTTGACATACATAGAATCCATCCATACTCCTTGCAACTTCGAGACCAAGAAAATATTTAAGAGAACCCAAGTCTTTCATATGAAAACAAGCAGAGATATATGACTTGAAATCATTAATAGCCGCAGAGGAGTTTCCAGCAATGACGAGATCGCCAACATAGACAAGTACTCGGAGTGTAGAGCTTTCTTTTGTGGAGACAAAAAACGAGTAATCACTGCGAGATTGAGTGAAACCGAAAGCTCGTAGGGCAAAAGTAAGCTTAGCAAACCAGCATCTTGGAGCTTGTCGAAGGCCGTAAAGAGATTTTCGTAAGCGGCACACTCTATTATCAGAGTCGGATTGAAAACCAGGTGGTAGTTTCATGTAAACCTCTTCCTCTAAGTCTCCATGAAGAAACGCATTATGGACGTCCATCTGATGGACCTCGTAGTTTTGTTTCGCAGAAATATCAAGAAAAATATGAACCGTTGTCATCTTCGCAACCGGAGCAAAAGTCTCTCCATAATCGATTTCCTCAACTTGATGGTTTCCAAGGATGACGAGTCTCGCTTTATATCTTTCCAAAGTTCCATATGCTTTTAGTTTTATTCGAAACACCCACTTACAGCCAAGTGCCGTTTTGCCTGGAGGTAATGGAACCAATTCCCAAGTTTTGTTCAACTCTAAGGCATCTATTTCAAACCGCATTGCTTTCTTCCATACATCAAGAAGCACTGCTTCTTTGAATGAATGGGGCTCCATGGCGAGTGAGAGAGACTGTATTTATAACGAGCAGTCGTATAAAAATCAAAGATGGGATAGACCGTACCTGAGGACTTTGTTGGAGCGAAGGCTGTGAGAGGAGTGAGAGAGACTGTATTTATAACGAAATCCGTAAGACGTGTCGAGGGTTTCTTTGTTCGTTGGCCGCGCCCTAGTTCTTGTTTGGTGGTAGTTTCGAGTGAGGTTGTTACAGGAGTGTCAGGAGAGATCAAAGGTGTAGTAGTCGTAGTCGATGTCGTAGGTATATCAGTGGAGGTCGCAGGGATAGTAGTTGAGGTCGAAGGTACAACAGATATAGGTATCTCAGGTTCGTCAAGGATCATGGTTGTGGGTGAATCGAGCTGTGAAGGTAAGCTAGGTGTTTCGGGGTTGTTTTTCTTGATAAGGGAACACGTTTTATTGAAATAGAACGTCACGATAGGTGAAACATTCTTCTTTTTCAAGGCCATAAAGTCGATAACCTTTCTTGCCATAAGGATATCCAATGAATATGCAGCGCCGGCTTCGAGAAGAAAACTTGTCACCGTTATGATATTGATTATGGGCGTAGCATAAACACCCAAAAACACGGAGCTGTTCAAACGCTGGTTGCCTTTGGTAAAGCATCTCAAAAGGCGTCTTATCATGCAAGAGTTTTGACGGGGTTCGATTGATGAGATAGCATGCTGTCAAAGCGCATTCAGCCCAAAATTCGATCGGTAAGCCAGCTTGGAAATGTAGTGTTCTTGCTACATTCAGGATATGTCGGTGCTTTCGTTCTACACGGCCATTCTGTTGTGGAGTTCCCACGCAGGAGGTTTCATGTATGATGCCTTGTTCCCAGAAGTATTTTGTGAGACACATGAATTCTGTGCCATGATCTCTTCTAAGGATCTTTACATTCTTTTCGAACTGTCGTTTGACAAGAGCAACAAACTCTTGAAGTCGGCTTGGAACTTGAGTCTTATTAGGGAGTAGATAAAGCCAGACGGCTCTTGAGTAATCATCGACGATTGTTAGGAAGTATTTGGAACCACAAAATGCTGAAGTGCGATATGGTCCCCAGGGGTCACAATGGATAAGCTCAAAAGAAGAAGAAGCTTTATTATAACTCTCTGAAAACGAGTTTCGTGTTTGTTTTGACCGAAGACAAACATCACAACTAGATAGACAAAGCGCAAGACTAGACTTAAGTTTAACACCAGGAAGTAAGTTGATAATGCGGGAAGATGGATGTCCGAGACGTTGATGCCACAAAACACCTTCATCACTTGTTGAAGCGTTGAAAGTAGCTGCAGTCTCTAAACCTCGGAATAAATACAGTCCTTCTCCCTCTCGTTCATCCGCTCCAATCAGTGTCCTCGTAGTGCGGTCCTGCAAAACAATAAGGCGATCAGTTACTTGGCCAACAAGAGAATTGTTTGTGAGAAGTTGGCCAAAAGATATTAAATTTGTGTGGAAGCCATCCACAAAATAGACGTTATGCAATTGTATCTGAGAAGTCAGCCGTATTGTTCCTCGTTTTGTAGTTAGAACGTTTTCTCCAGCTGGTAATTTAACTGAGATCGGAGATACGAGATGTATGTCGCGAAGTAGATCGAGACGTCCAGTCATGTGATGAGTGGCGCCTGTATCAAGAATCCAAACCGGATTATTGTTCTTACCACTTAGTCGGTTCCCGTCGGTAGAAGGTTTTGTCGGGTTGAGTAGTTTCACCAATGTCTGCCATTGAGAATCTGAGAAGCCAGTGAGGCCTTGTCGATCGTTATCGGTTAGTGCCAGATTTGCTGCTATCTCATTCTTGGATTCAACTAGTTGAGAGGTGTTTGCACGTGCGGCTGTGTTTTGTCCAGTCGTTTGTGCAACTCCTTGTCCTCCTTGATAGTTTGTGCGGTTCCGTGGTCTAGTTCCACACCACTCCGGAAAACCAAGAACTCGAAAGCAGGAAGTAGCTCTATGCCCTAGTCGTCCACAACTAGTGCATGTTGTATTCGCGTCAGGGTTCGGGGGTCGTGGTCGATGAGAATCGTTTTGTTTCGGTGTCAAGGAAGATCGAGTGTCTGTTTGAGCATCAAAGCTCAACACAGCCGGAGTATCGGTTTTGGCGTTGAGCTGTACTGTTTCATTCTGAACGATAGTTTGATAAACTGTGTCGAGGTCGGGCAGCGGGATTTGTGCACAAATCTGAGAATGTACAGAACTATGAACGTCATCGAGACCAAATAGGAAATCATGGACTCGAATTGTTTCACGTTCTGTTTCATGAGCGTTCGTCAGATTACATTCACACTTCGCGCAGCTGCAGGTCTTAGTCGAGAGACATTCGGCCATTGAATCACAAATCTTTGTGATTCGTCCAAAATAGTCTTCAACGGAGGATCCTACTTGTCTACAATTTGCGAGAGACGCTCGGAGTTGTTGGTAGCGTGCACCGCTCTTGAGAGCAAATCGTTTCTTAATATGATCCCATAAGTCTTTAGCATACTCTTTATGAGAGATATTAGACCGGAGTTTAGATTCGATCGTCAGCTTCATCCAGTTGACGAGTAGGTGATTGTTGGCTGTCCAGTCTTAAAAATCAGTTGAGTCGTGTTCCGGTTTAGGTATAGACCCGTCGATGAAACCGAATTTCTTACATGCGCTTAGAGCGACACGAAGATTTTGTGACCATTCATCATAGTTGCGTCCGTTGAGCAGAGGCTGAGAGATAACCGCTCCAGGGTTATCGCTAGGTGATAGGTCGTAGGGAGAGATTCTTCGTCGAGTCATTGATGTAGTTGCGAGGGTTTGATCCATTGTCGAGAATTTCAGAGTCGAGAGTCGTTTGAGCTTTGAAGCTTAGGTCGTGAGTCGTATTTCTGGAAAAATCGATAACTTTAAAGTCGTGGCTCTGATACCATGAGAAGGTTATGCAATCGATAATATATTTTGTGTGTGTGTTATTGATTCATGACCATAAGGTCTTGTTTATATACAAGCTAGAGAATCCTAAGCATATCGACAATAGGAAAACTAAATACAATCGAGATAAGGATAAGCTAATAGATAAGTCTAAACTAGATATATCGAAGTATATCGTAATATGATATTTTCTCCGGTGGGGAGTTGGAGAAAATCAAAATGCAAGGAGAAGACCTTTATTTGCCTACCGCTCCTAGCATGCTTGTTAAGGGTAATCCAGATAGACAGTGGAATACCCCTTCAGTCAGCTGCCAAAGTCCCTATATAACTTTCGACGTTGTCGATCGTGATGGTAACCAGAATGATCTGAAACCACAGGCTTGTATTTTCAAGGTAAGCTTTTGCATTTTCTAAATTTGTAGGCCGATCTAAAAACTGATATCATTTGATGTTTACATAGTAGTAGCCAACACAATAAATAAATCATTACATATATCTTTTGCCTCCACTTTTGAAAATGCATATAGCTAGAATAGATATAAGTGCGCAAACGTAGCCAGTGTTTCGTAGTCAGTTTTATACATGTCCCAACCTGATCACTCTGAAAAATTAAAAAAAAAAAAAAATGATCTGACGTACAAAACAGAGGATTGGAAACCTACAAAAGCACCTGTATAAAAACCCTATGTGGAATTCTACAGAATCCCAAACTAATCTCCTATTCCCTCGATACCCTTTTCTCTTGTTATTTCTCCCAAATATTTGATCTCCGCTTTTATAGAATTCTTTGTATGCTATTTTTAGCTGAAGAATCTTATGTTCCTGGTGAACACTTACCCTCAAAATGTTAGCTGAAGACTTTCTTTATGCTTCACCGGTTGGTGTTTAGTGTACTCTAGTTCTCTCTTGTATATAGGTTGGAGATGATTGCCGTAAAGATATTCTTGCCCTGCAAGTGATATCTCTTCTTCGAGACATTTATGTAAGTGCAAAGATGATTGTCGTAGAGATGTTCTCTTGTCATGTAGCCTTTTTTATTCGGCTTTACACGTCTAGTGTCAACACCCTAATATACGCTATTGAAAGATTCCTAATCTACCCAATCCTATCTCTCATCCGTCAAGTACTTCGGCAACTCTTCAACACAACCAAGACACGCTTAAGAGCTTCTCTCTCTATAAAATCAGCCTCTGTATTTCTGTCTCTCTACAGACAACTCATAGCTATTTTATAGTTATTCTCTACGTTCCCGAAATCCTAGATCCATGCAACATGGATATGGACATCTTCCATAGCAATAAGTGAAACTTTCATTTTCTTGGAATTGCATTTATTCCTCTTTCCTTTAGTCATTAACTTGTTTCCCAAATTTATTTTTCTTCTCTAAGATACTCCCTTGCTCTCCAACTTTACACGACTACAGCTCAGCACCTTACATCCACATAGGCTTCACCACTCAACACGTCGTATGCGTCAGCAACTACGTCAGCGACTTCTTAAGGGCAAAAATCTTGCATATTCAATCTCTCCATTTTAGCTTTGTGTGCCGATCAAGCACAATATTCTCCTGGTTCAACAACTATGTTCCACACCTGGAAACTTCCATACCAAATATGTTTTTCTTTCCCACGAGATGTGCACCACATATGCTTTTCTCCCCCATGAGATATGCATTTTCTGGACCATAACATCACTATTCTCCCCCTGATTGATTGCATACTAAGCTAAAACAGATGCTTAGATTTCAAGCCTTACAGCCACACCCCTCTGCTTTTTCATGCGTAATCATGACACAACCCCTACTGCAGCGGAATAGATTACAAGTACTGCATCACGATCTGAAGCACATGTCAAACTACTTTTCGACCAGCTTCTGTTGAGGATATGGTTTCCTTTATGTTTCGTCTTCTTGACCATGAGCCCCTCCTCATCCACACTGAGTGCACTCTGCACTCGTTGCTATTGTGTTGGAGTGATTTCACTATCACCCTCCTGATGATCACCTCACATCACGTCCTGATGCACTTTGATTTCTTTCCCCTTTGTACCACAAACAACTTCGTGTCTTGGCTCCAAGTTTTATGCTTCTTGATCAACATCAAGATCATTCCTAACAGAGGTGCACCCTTCTTATGATGTCTCATCCATGATCTCATCAAGTAAGCCACTCTTGGCTAAGAACACCTCTTTAATCTTCTTGGGTTTAGTCAACGCCTTGTTCACCTTCTTAGCCATATTTCTGCTCTTCTTACGAGCAAACAGTCCACCTTCTTGTGTCCAACCTTCCCACATAACCATCAACGCATCTGATGTTGCTTCTTGTTTGGCCTGACACAGTTGCCGATGCACCGATTAGTCTCCTTCCTTGTACCAGATGCACAACCATGTTTCAGAACCTCATGTCTGACCTTCATGTTGTTGCACTGATGTACTACCTTCGGTTTGTTACTCACAACTGTAAAATTTTATGTTGTATTCCTTGTCGTACGTCCCGACGTACTTCCCGATGAACTTCTTTGACTCCACCTTTTGATATGCTCCCTTGCACGAAGTGTGATATCCCCTTTATGTTGTACTTCACCAGTACTCTCAGATCCTTGATATCTCAGTCCCCAGTTCACTTTGGCTGGTTGTCCCATCGATAGAATCTGATCCAAGTCCTTGGCTTCACTATTGAGCATCCTGATATGCTTGCGATTTTCAGCCAAATCACGTTCTAGCATCCTTACTACTCTCTCTTGTTCACCAGCAACAACTTCTCTCAAGTTGCTAACCCCATGTTCAAGAGACTCATTCTTCTCTTTTAAAGCCCCAAGTTCTTCAACCAGTTCTTCAACCAGCTCATTTTGTTTCTGAGACATATCATGCTTACGACTCGGTGGTGCAATCTCAGATTCTCATTCTTGATATTCAACCACTTGTTAAGCAGCACATGATACTCCCCGCATCATCTGTATCCACATCTGAATCCGAGGACTCATTTGATCTCTCCTTGCGTGCACCAAAAGCAACAAGATTCTTAATCACCTTTGCATCTTCTCCAGACTCTGAATCATCAAACAACTGCAATGGAATTTCTTTTTCCTTAATTGAGTTTGGAGATTCACGTCGAGTGTGTCCAACACCTCTACACTCAGGGCACTTGAGTTCCCTTCGTTGTGCTACAGGACAATCAACCCTCATATGGCCAACATTTTCACATTCATAGCACTTGAGACATTCTCTTCTTCTGTCATTGCCATGATCACCTCCCTGATGAATATACTGATTCCTCCCATCAGAGCGAGTCATCATCTTACCAATATTCTTAGCCAACATACACATGACATCTTCAAACTTCAGAGAACTATTACCATCAAGGAATGACGTCGTAGCTCCTGCAGAAGTAATAACAATCAAAGCCGTAGGTGGGTATTCAAATAAAGGGGAGCACCTTGCTATCATGAAAACGCCAGCTGTTACCTATTTTTGAGCTACAAGCGCTATATTCCTTGATGCACCACTTGACGTTGATACCGAACTACTGTTTGTCTCCATCTCTTCTGCCTTCAGCATACCCACAAAATTTTCAAACTTGAACTCATTCATGTTTGTAGTCATCTACAAGACCGTCTTGTGAGCTGCAAACTTAGTTGGAAGACAACGTAGTAACTTCTTTACCAAATTCTTCTCCTTGTAGTTCTTTTCAAGTACAAATGCTTCATGCGCTATAGCACTGAGTTTGGCACTGAAGCTTGCCACAAAATCCGCATCAGACCATTTGAGATTCTCAAAATGCGACCAAAGATGATCCATGCGTGTCCTCTTGACACTCTCATCTCCTTCATACGAGTTCAGCAGGATTTTCCACGTCTCTTTAGCTAAAGTACTTCTCTGAATCAGCTGGAACTATTCTGCTTCAACAGCTCTAAAAATCACCGACAACGCCTGTGTATTAAACTTTGATGCATTGCGCTCTGATTTTAACCAATCCTGTTTTGGCTTGGGCTTCTTCTCATCTCCTGTGACTATGTTAGGCTCCTCCCAACCAATCTCCACAGCTTTCCACGCATCTACATTGATTCCTCAAATCTTTTGTTTCATGCAAGCCTTCCAATGACCATACTGGTCTGCATTCAACATGATCTCTTTCTACATAGAAACAATCGTGTCCATCTTCACCTTCAGGATCACAACAGTAACATAGGCACCCTGCTCGGATGCCAATTGTAAGTGCAAAGATGACACCACAATGGTAATGTGATACACTAAAATTGGATCTTTGTCTACTGTCAAGTTAAAAGTGTAGCTGTAATATCTTTAGATTCAATTCCAGAGGACCAGTTTACAATTGTGGGAACCGAAATTCACACCGTCGATTATAATAAATAATAATGGAGGAAAACCGAGTGAACCCGTTTTTCCTTGAATGTCCGAATTCTCTGCGTAATCACTTTAGAGCGATAAAAAGATAGATAATCGCTCAGAGGCGTTTTATTGAATAATATGAATACAAGATTTCTCCGAAAGGAGTAGAGATATGCTAACTATCGGAACAACATGACAAGAGGCGGCCAAGACGTCCTAAGCCTTGCCGTGCTAGTCTAACCACCTAAGCCCTAAGTTCTCTAAGCTAGCAGGAGTTCTCTAAGTCTAAATTCTCGGATCCCTTTTTCTTCTGCTCCTGCTCTCCTTATATAGTCGCTCTAGGTCGGTGGCCCATCCCTCGCCTTCGGGTCCAAGTCTATCTCTTTCGGGAATATTCCATTTTTTGTCGATCTTGATAGTTATCCTC
>NW_013617454.1:77493-82993 GCF_000695525.1 Brassica oleracea var. oleracea | reverse complement strand
ATTTCTCGGTTTTGGTCATAAAACTTCGAGAATAACTTTAATCAAAACGAAACGGGAAGTATATGGTCCCGAAGGTTGGATATCACAGCTATATGGAAGATACGGGAGTCGAAGTAAGTCGGACAGGCCGGGATCAGGTCGAGCTCGCCGGGCGCGATGGTTGAGCTCGCCAGGCGAGTGCAACCAGACATCAGTTCAGCTCGCCGGCGAGCTGACCGGCGCGATGGTTGAGCTCGCCGGGCGAGTATAACCACACGTCGGTTCAGCTCGCCGGCGAGCTGTCCGACGTGATGGTTGAGCTCGCCGGTGAGCTGACCCGCGTGACGGTTCAGCTCTCCGGCGAGTGGCTTTTGTGCGGGATTCGCTCGTTCGTTCACTTCCGATCTTTCTTTCAGTGAATGTTTTGCGAGAAATCCGTGAATAAGAAATAATCATAGCCGTTGATTTCGAAATAACCGTTTATGACCCTAACAGTTAGCCCCCCAGCCCGTAAGACTCGGAGATGATTTTGCGGGCGAGTGATATGAATTAGCAATCGAAATCTTTGGCTAAGAATATTTACTGCGGAAATCCACGTCACCCTCATATCCTTATAAGTAGCAACTCACCACTCCTCATTCTTCACACATCTCTTTCTCTCCCATTCTCTTTTCTTCAAACACCCTATCAAGAATGTCTTCCTCCCCAAGTGAAAAGAAAAGCTCCGACGTCGAGATGGGTGAGGCCAACTCGGCACTTCCGACTCCGGCCATGCACGGAGCTACTCCAACCTTTATTGCCGGGTTTCTTTCTTTCAAAGAGAGATTGTCCAGACGCAGTGCCGAGAAGGAAGGGGGTCGGATTCAGCCTGAGGTGCCAGCTATCCTTTCTTCGCCTGCGATGTCGACCTCGGCTGGAGGAAACAAGTCCGCTGGTGATGCCACGCCCCTCGCAGAATCGGCCATGGTTCCTGTTCAAGTTACGGAGGTCTCGGCTCAACCTTCGGGCTCTTTGACCACACCAGTCCCAGCTCCTAAGGAGGAGAAGGCGACGAAGTTGATGCCTCCACCTTTGGATAGGAAGGAGATCGTCCTAAGACTTCCCGCGTCCAGTGCTGCTCTTTTGATCAACATTCGCAAGAGGACTGGCGCTGCGACCGAGACCGTCAAGAAGAGGAGATGTACCGCTGGCGCGGAAGGGGAGCCCTCGGGACCTTTGTCGCAACATCGTGCCAAGGTTTGTTTTGACTATTCTCAGCATAAGCCACCTTGTTCGATGATTATCTTGACCCTTATTTCATGTTTAGTTTGTATCCCTGATTGACAGGATGCTCAGCGACTGCGGATCAGAGATAGAGCGTTCGACAAGGGGCCTGGCTGAATCGCGAGAGGCATTGAAACAAGCCGAGGCCGCGTTGAAATCTACTGAAGCTGCTCGTGCTGCTGAGCTCTCTCAGCTGGAGGTTCGGGTCAGCGATCTCGAGCGGGACCTCGGAAAGTCGGCGAGTGCATTGTTCAAGCTGAAGAAAGAGAAGAAGAGAAAGGCTTCCGAAGTCCGTCGTTTCCAGCGTGAAATTCAGAACCGGGAAGAGTCGAGAACTGTTGTTTCGAGGGATGATTTTCACGCTCGCCTGACGAGGATGGATGTTCTGTTCGATTCCCTCATGGCAGTCCATAAGAAGGACCTGGCTCTGGCGAGCGTCGAGGGAAGCCTGAACGAGATCCACCTGCTTAAAGGTGACATGATTCCGACTCTGGACTCCGAAGAAACCAGGTTAAAAGACCGTAACTTCAAGCGTGTTGTGACGTCTCACAGTGCCAAAAGTTAATCTTTTTTGTTTTGAGCCGCGTTTTTCTTGCGGGCTTTTTACCAAGGATGCTTTTTTTTTATGAGCATTCGTGGGTTTGTTGGTTTTAGCGTGATAGCTGATTTAGGCATTCTGGGCGAGTTCTGGACCGCCGTTCTAGCCATTTTTCGGATAGTGGGCTTAGCGATTGTAGCGTCGCGTTTTTTTTTTTTTTTTGTAAAAGTTTCGAAAAGATCGACTTTTTGAAACGGCTTTTTGTATAATGTTTGGCTCAATCTATAAAACCTTTTCGGCTTATTATAAATCGAGTGAACTCTGGGTGGGGGGATAGCTGAACTCGCTGGGCGAGCTGCCTACATACCCTTTTTTCGGGGATCAAGCCATCTCATAGTTCTTTAAATCCACTTTACGATTAGTGGTAGTATTTCTTAAGATGCATCGCGTTCCAGGTTCTTTGGATCTTGACGTCCTGCATGTTTGCGATTTGGTATGATCCTGGTCGGACTACCTTTATGACCTTGTATAGACCTTCCCAGTTTGCTCCCAGTTTTCCTGCGTTACGTTCGGCAGTGTTTTGGAAGACTTTGCGAAGGACCAGGTCGCCTTCTATGAACCTGCGATGGCGAACGTTTGAGTTGTAATATTTTGCGGCGGTGTGCTGGTAATTTTGGATTCGTATGAGAGCTTGATCTCGCCGCTCGTTAATAAGATCGAGTTCGTCCAGCAGCATTGCGCTGTTAAGATCTTCTCGTTCGGGGAGGAATCTTCTCCGTACTCTGGGAAATTCTACTTCCGCGGGGATCATACATTCCGTTCCGTAAACGAGGGCGAATGGGGTTTCACCTGTAGCCCATCTCGGGGTCGTACGATGCGACCAAAGAACTCCTTCGAGCTCTTCTGCCCATCGCCCCTTTTTGGCTTCTAAGCGCTTTTTAACCCGTTGAGGATGGTTTTGTTGATGGTCTCTGCCTGGCCATTGCACTGCAGATATCTGAGATCCGTTGTCTGTCACGATGTCATAAGGGACCCCGTGTCTGGTGATGATGTTCTTCCATACGAAGTTCTCGGCTTGTACGTCTTTGATACTTGCGTAGGAATCTGCCTCCACCCACTTTGAGAAGAAATCCGTGAGGACCAGGAGGAAGCGTTTCTGCTTCGAGTTGTGTAATGGCCCGACGATATCCATGGACCATCGCATGAAGGGATATGGAGACGAGATGGACGAGAGGACTTCCGCGGGTTGATGGATTGTCGGTGCGTGCCTATAGCATTTTTTGCACTTCCGTGCGAACTTCTCGCAGTCTTTGATCATAGTTGGCCAGTAATAACCATGGCGTTTTATTTTTACGGCGAGAGATCTTCCGCAGGAGTGGTTCCCACATGATCCGGAATGAACCTCCTCCATTACTCTTCTTGCTTTTTCGCCTTCGGCGCAGGTCATGAGTGGGCCGGAGAATCTCCATTTATAGATTTCTTCTTCTACCGCTACATATCGCGTTTGATTTTGCTGGCCGCCCATTTCTCAATGGGGAGGGTTCCGTTGATTATGTATGCTCGGATTGGCTCTAGCCATGGGCTGTCGCAGCCGTATTCCGACTGATCCACGTTTTCTTCTGGTGGGTCTTCGACTTCCTCCGCATTTTCGATTTGTGCTCGAATCAGTTTGGCGACCACTGGTGGTCCGATGCTTGGGTGTTCGATGAACTCGACGGGGATTACTCGTCTTAGTCCAGAATCCAAACTTGATGCGAGTGCAGCCAAGGCATCCGCCTGAGTGTTTTCCGAGCGAGTAATCTTAGTGAGGGCGAAGTGGTTGAAGTCTCGGGAGAGGTCTTGGATGAGTTTTAGATATGCATCCATTCTTTCGTCCCTCGCTTCGTATTCTCCGCTGTACTGATTTGCGACTAACTGAAAGTCACAGTAAGCGTGAATGTTGCGGATCTTAAGCCCATGGGCTAATCGTAATCATGCGACGAGTGCTTCATATTCGGCCTCGTTATTCGACGCATGGAATTCCAATCTGAACGACTGTTCCAAGACTTTGCCAGTCGGAGACGTGAGCCGGATTCCGATCCCGAATCCTTGTTTGGACGATGATCCGTCGACGTGAAGGATCCAGGTTAAGTCCGGTTCCGTGTTTGTCATATCCCCCGTGGGCAATTCTACCAAGAAGTCCGCTAGTACTTGAGATTTTGCGCAGGTTCTTGGGCGGTGCTCCACGTCGTACTCGCTTAGTTCGATTGCCCATTTTGCGAGTCGTCCTGACTGACTCGGACTGTGCAAGATCGTTCGCAGGGGGAAGGTGGTGAGGATTATTATGGTATTCGATTGAAAGTACGGCCGGAGTTTCCTTGCCGATGTCACAACTGCGAATGCTAGTTTCTCCATCAGGGGATACCGGGTCTCTGCGTCCAGTAACGTTTTGCTTATGTAGAAGATTGGCTTTTTCTCACCGCGCTCCCCTCTAATCAAAACGCCGCTTACCGCTATTGTGGAGACTGCGATGTACAGGAACAAGGGTTTTCCCTCCACTGGTTTTGCGAGGACGGGAGTAGTGGCTAGGTAACGTTTTAGCTGTTGGAAAGCTTTCTCACATTCCTCCGACCATTCGACCACCTTATTCCCTTTCAGCGTGTCGTAGAAAGGAAGACACTTATCCGTCGAGCGCGAGATGAAATGGTTCAAGGCCGCGACTCTTCCGATTAGCCTTTGGACTTCCCGTTTCGTCCTTGGCGAGACCATCTCTATTAACGCATTTATCTGCTTAGGATTGGCTCGATCCCACGACACGTGACTAGGTACCTGAGAAATTCTCTTGATGCCACCGCGAATCTACACTTTGCAGGGTTCAGTTTCATGTTGTGGGCGTTAAGTTTTGCAAAGCACTCCTCCAAATGGGAGACGTGGTCGTGCTCGTCAAGAGACTTTACGAGCATGTCATCGATGTATACCTCCATAGTCTTGCCGAGCTGTTCGGAGAAAATTCGATTGACAAGTCGCTGGTAAGTGGCCCCTGCATTCTTGAGACCGAAAGACATTACTTTGTAGCAATATGTTCCCCGATCGGTGATGAACACAGTTTTCTCACGATCGTCGGGATTCATCATGATCTGATTGTACCCGGAGAAGGCATCCATAAATGATAAGAGTTTGTTCCCTGCTGTTTCTTCGACCAGTCGGTCGATGTGCGGGAGTGGGAAGCAATCCTTTGGACAGGCCTTGTTGAGAGCGGTGAAATCGACGTACACTCGCCATTTGCCGTTTTTCTTTTTGACCACGACCGGGTTAGCGAGCCTGTCTGGATACCTAACTTTTGTTATTGATGCGACCTTCGGGAGTCTTTCGACTTCCTCATTTACCGCGGTCGCACGCTCCGGTCCTAGCTTCCGCCTTTTTTGTTTGACGGGTCTGTAGGTCGGATCGATGTTAAGCTCATGACACGTTATTATGATTTTAGAGAATAGAGTAGGTATTGAGAGATTAAAGGTAGGTTAGAGAAGGTTAATGGGAGATTTGTAGAGAGATTAGGTAGTAATCATGTTTAAGAGTATTTAAGAATCATCATGAACAAGAGAAAGAGTCTAGAGAGATAATCCCATACTTCTTAATTATTAATCTGATCAGAGTTTACAATATATATGAGGAGGCAACAATAGGATGAGGGTTTCATAAAGTAGCACTATTACAAGAGATAAGGTTTGCTTTAATTCAAAC
>NW_013617454.1:69205-70779 GCF_000695525.1 Brassica oleracea var. oleracea | reverse complement strand
CGCGACTCTTCCGGTTAGCCTTTGGACTTCCCGTTTCGTCCTTGGCGAGACCATCTCTATTAACGCATTTATCTGCTTAGGATTGGCTCGATCCCACGACACGTGACTAGGTACCTGAGAAATTCTCTTGATGCCACCGCGACGTGACTAGGTACCCGAGAAATTCTCCTGATGCCACCGCGAATCTACACTTTGCAGGGTTCAGTTTCATGTTGTGGGCGTTAAGTTTTGCAAAGCATTCCTCCAAATGGGAGACGTGGTCGTGCTCGTCAAGAGAATTTACGATCATGTCATCGATGTATACTTCCATAGTCTTGCCGAGCTGTTCGGAGAAAATTCGATTGACAAGTCGCTGGTAAGTGGCCCCTGCATTCTTGAGACCGAAAGACATTACTTTGTAGCAATATGTTCCCCGATCGGTGATGAACACAGTTTTCTCACGATCGTCGGGATTCATCATGATCTGATTGTACCCGGAGAAGGCATCCATAAATGATAAGAGTTTGTTCCCTGTTGTTGCTTCGACCAGTCGGTCGATGTGCGAGAGTGGGAAGCAATCCTTTGGACAGGCCTTGTTGAGAGCGGTGAAATCGCCATTTGCCGTTTTTCTTTTTGACCACGACCGGGTTAGCGAGCCTGTCTGGATACCTAACTTTTGTTATTGATGCGACCTTCGGGAGTCTTTCGACTTCCTCATTTACCGCGGTCGCACGCTCCGGTCCTAGCTTCCGCCTTTTTTGTTTGACGGGTCTGTAGGTCGGATCGATGTTAAGCTCATGACACGTTATTATGATTTTAGAGAATAGAGTAGGTATTGAGAGATTAAAGGTAGGTTAGAGAAGGTTAATGGGAGATTTGTAGAGAGATTAGGTAGTAATCATGTTTAAGAGTATTTAAGAATCATCATGAACAAGAGAAAGAGTCTAGAGAGATAATCCCATACTTCTTAATTATTAATCTGATCAGAGTTTACAATATATATGAGGAGGCAACAATAGGATGAGGGTTTCATAAAGTAGCACTATTACAAGAGATAAGGTTTGCTTTAATTCAAACAATCCAATGAGCTTCTTCCTTGTGCATAAAGCTCCTTTTGCTTTATCCAGCTCTTCTCCAGCCTGTCACACGTGCCTCCTCTTCCCTTGCAACGGACTGATGCCTTAGCTAAGGGAATATGGCTTCTCTTCCTCTTCTTCTTCCAAAGTTACCCGGGTAACTAGTATAACTAGTATACTAGTAAGTTACTCGGGTAACTAGTATTACTACGGCCTCTTCATCATACTCAACTCCTCATGTCTTTCTCTTCCTATATATTGATCTCATCTCAACACTCCCCCTCAAGCTCAACTTTGTGAAAGTCTGAGCTTGGATAGCCATGAGATCTTCCTCATTAAAAACCTCACCAAGGAAAACCCAGTGGGACAAGACCTTGATGAGGGAAAAAGAGTAAAGACCTCCTGACTTAGGGGATCAGCTCCTTCTCTTCCCAAGATCTATGAGTCCTAATCTGATGTGAATGGACTCCATAGTCTTTTGTCTTGCTGCCTTGGTGAACACATCTGCCAACTGATCTT
>NW_013617454.1:68711-69186 GCF_000695525.1 Brassica oleracea var. oleracea | reverse complement strand
AACTGATCTTCACTTCTTTGGCAAGATCACTCCCAAGACTATCATCTGCCTCACCTTGTGGCAATCTACTTCAATGTGCTTCGTTCTCTCATGAAACACTGAGTTTGTAGCAATGTGAGTAGCCGCCTGATTGTCACAATGCATAGTCATTGGTGTTGCTTGTTCAATCTCCAAGTGCCTAAGAATCCCTTTGATCCATACCAACTCGCTGGTAAGCTTTAGCATAGCTCTATACTCAGCTTCAGCACTAGAGCTTGATACAACCTTCTGCTTCTTACTCTTCCAAGTAACCATGTTTCCTCCAATGAAAGTGCAGTAGCCTGTTGTAGACCTTCTGTCTGCTCTATCACCAGCCCAATCAGCATCACAATAACCCACAACTTCAATGCTCTTATTGACTCCCATCCATATACCAGGCCCTTGAGTTACATTCAGGTACATGAGAACTCTCTCCACCATGCGCCAGTGATGCTCT
>NW_013617454.1:66761-67344 GCF_000695525.1 Brassica oleracea var. oleracea | reverse complement strand
ACTCTTGTTGAGTACCTCAAATGGAGACTGATCCTCTAGGATTCTGGTTGGTATCCTGTTGATTAGATTGCAAGCAGTCATCACAACATCACTCCAAAATCTCTTAGGGACACTCTTGTGGAACATCATTGAACGGGCCACTTCCATGAGGTGTCGGTTCTTCCTTTCAGCAACTCTATTCTGTTGTGGAGTGTAAGGACAACTAGTCTGATGTAGAATCTCATGTTGAGCTAGGTGATCTTTGAATGCGTGGCCTATGTATTCTCCACCATTATCTGACCTGGAAATCTTAATCTTGGCATGATAATGGTTAGTAACATAGCTTTGAAATTTTTTAAATGCATCAAGACCCCTATCTTTTGTTTTGCTGAGTGTTAACCAGGTGTATTTGGATTTTTCATCAATGAATGTGACATAATACTTATAATCATCCCTAGATAAACAAGGAGCAATCCAAACATCAGAGTGAATCAAATCTAAGCAATTCTCATAAATAGTGGATGATCATTGAAACACTGTCCTACAATGTTTTCCCAAAATAAATGCCTCACAATCATTATTTTTAAACACGACACCTGGTAAT
>NW_013617454.1:64608-66461 GCF_000695525.1 Brassica oleracea var. oleracea | reverse complement strand
TTCTATCTCCATTAGCAATCATAACATGTCCATGAGCCGGTTCTATGTCTTTAATCAAGTTATTATCACTAATCATATTATGAGATGCACCAGAATCAATTATCAAAGGTTTATGCATGTTTCTAGTAATCTCAGTCCTTGATGGTTCATTTTGTTTTATCGGGTTTCCTAGTAATCCTAACATCTTACTAGTTATACTAGGCTCACTAGCTGTTGTGTAGGCGCTTTTAAACATGTCTAGTAACTTATCAGTATTACTAGGATTACTAGCAGCAGTGTAAGAGCTTTTAAAAATGTCTAGTAATTTATCAGTATTACTAGGCAATGTATGAGCAGCATATGAGTATCCAAGGGTGTTTCCGAGGGTGTTACCAGACTCCTTAAGAGCTTTGAAGAAGGCTTCAAGGGCAGCTCTCTTGAACACCTCCTGATCCATACCCTTTTCAATCAGTTGATGAGACGCCAAGGCTCTACCTTCACTTTCACCCACCTTAGCGCCTGAGCTACCTCCGGATGAACCATCACCATTTGCTTCAGCAGAAAGATGAGCCTTTGGTTCCCTATCCCTGTTGACCCCGCGTGGTCTGAGGTGAGGATGTAGGATCCAACACTCACTCTTCTTGTGACCGGTCCTCTTGCAATGCTCACAGCCTCCCTCATACTTTTCATACTTCCTTCCTGAGTCTCTGTATACAGCCTTGTTTGCTTGCATTCCTTCATCTTGATGAGCCATAGTAAGCTCACCCTTGCCTCCAAACAGGCCTAGAGATCCCTCCTCCTTCTGAAGTTGCGCGCATACTTCCTCGATGGATGGTAGCTTAGGCGATCTCAAGATGTGTTTGATGACATCCTTGTAGCAAGGATCCAATGTCATCAACAACCCAAACACTTGATCTTGTTCTCTTCTTTCCATAAGAGCTGCTTGATCAGTGGTGTTAGGTCTTAGACTTTCAAGTTCAGACCATAATGATCCAAACTTTCCCATGTGTTTGGTGAGCTCTCCTCCATCTTGCTTCATGGAGTTAATGACTCTCTTCAGCTCAAACACACGGCTGATGTTGGAGATGTTTCCAAAGTCTTTGAGAGGGTCTCCCACAAGTGTTTGGGAGTCTCACAGTAGCTGTAAGCTTCAAGAAGAGGAACATCAAGAGATCCTTGCAGCACAGAGAGCACCATCAAGTCTTCTTGTACCCACTTCCTGGCTTCAACTTTGGTGAGAGAATTTTCCTCTTCACCTTCTTCAGTTTCTTTGGCCACTGGCTTCAGACCATCATCAGTGATGTGGCTCCACAGCCCTAGCCTTCCAATGGCAGTCTTCACCAATCTAGACCACAAGAGGTAGTTTGAACCACCCTTCAACGCAACCGGGACAGTAACTAGCTTGCGGAAGTTGTTTCCTTCCATCTTCTCTTGCTTGAACCAGAAATTACCAGAAAGCTTCAACTTGCAACTCAGCTGAAGAACACATAGTACCAGACTTCAAGAACCCACGAGCTCAAAGCACAACACCACAGGACTCAACTTTATCACACAGCTTCACGGAACCCTCAAGAACACAGGAGCAAGAACACAAGGACACAAGAGCTAGAGAAAGAAAGGAATGGAACGAGGTTTCTCAATACCAAAACCAACCTGGCTCTGATACCATATGATTTTAGAGAACAGAGTAGGTATTGAGAGATTAAAGGTAGATTAGAGAAGGTTAATGAGAGATTTGTAGAGAGATTAGGTAGTAATCATGTTTAAGAGTATTTAAGAATCATCGTGAACAAGAGAAAGAGTCTAGAGAGATAATCCCATACTTCTTAATTATTAATCTGATCAGAGTTTACAATATATATGAGGAGGCAACA
>NW_013617454.1:64167-64600 GCF_000695525.1 Brassica oleracea var. oleracea | reverse complement strand
TACTACGGCCTCTTCATCATACTCAACTCCTCATGTCTTTCTCTTCCAATATATTGATCTCATCTCAACAGTTATGCCGATATCGATCCTTGGCATATCTTCCGCGGCCCAAGTGAACGCATTGAGGTTCTTTTTGAGACAGGCGATGAGCTCTGTCTTTAGTGGCTCGCGGAGGTTGGCTCCAATCTCGACGCATCGTTCCGGAGAGGATTCGTCGAGGCAGATCGAAATTACCGGTTCGCAAGTCAGTTCGCGCTTCCCTTCTAGGGCTTCGGCCCTTTGAGATTACCAGAAGACTTCCGAGTTTCGTTCCGGGGCGTTCTCATCGAGAGTCATCTTTCTTTTCTTTTTATGGGAAGTTTCGATCGCCAAGTTCTTTCTTTTTAACTCGGCGGCGAAACATACTTGCGACATCCTGTGGTCTCCTTGTATG